>NC_031773.1:9435822-9581331 GCF_001522545.3 Parus major
TCTCCTCTCCTCTCCATTTAAATAATAATATTAATAGATTGTGGTTGCACAATGGCATATGCAAATCACTACCAAAAGAATGTTTACTACCCTGCCTGTTTCAGTTTATAACACCATTCTCTAATAATATCCAGCTCTTGTTTGAATCACAGAGCTATAGAAATGATGGCGTCACTGTCTTGGGCACAGAGCAGATTTGTCTGGAAAATAAAATTAAAATACGCTAAAAACACAAAAAGCTGATGTGGAGTGGAACGTGTGACTGATAATGTGACTGTATAGCAATGCTGATGTGTATTTATAGAAATCATTAAGAATGGCATAAACCTCTGCCAGTGCAGTTCTTGGTGCTAGAACTAGTAGATTCCACTATCTCGACATGTTTATATATTCCTAACTTGCATCTCTTGTTAGAAGTCTCTGATCTTCTTATTCCAATTAAAAGTTTACTCCTTAAAAATAACATGGATGGCAGAATGAAGACTAGAATTTATTTCATACTCTTTGCTTTCTGTGCTATGATGTTTGCTTTAGTTTGAGGCTTCCAGATGTTGACTTCCCTCTGTTGAGCTCAGCAAAACAAAGACTCGTGGCAGGAAGATTTTGTGATCTGTGAGCAGGGTTGACCACCTGTTGTTTAATTACTGTGGCTATTTGGTCACTGTTTATAATTAAGTTCAGTTTATAAAAGACTAATAAACTTTAAATTAAATTCTGTCAAGTCCTAGATGTCAGTAAAACAATCTATCACACTTTCTATTGCTGGGCTACTGATTATCTACCAGGCATATTAGCCATGTTTGGCTCTACATTTCCTGGCCAGTTCTTCAGCTTTTGCATTACTTCTCAGCAGAACTTTGATATGATTCAAAATTTCAGTTTTAAAATTTACATCAGAGTATAATTTCAATTAATACATTTCATTTTTGTTAATATTTATCTTCACTGAGGCATGCAGATTTGTTTTTTTGGTTTTGTTTGGGTTTTTTGTCCAGGGGAAGGCAATGAAGATGGTGAAGGGCCCCAAGGGGGAGCTGGGTGAGGAGCAGCTGAGGGCACTTGGTCTGTTCAGCCTGGGGGACATTGAGGGGAGACCTCACTGCGGTTACAGCTTCTTGTGAGGGGAGGAGGAGGGACAGGCCCTGATCTCTGCTCTGTGATCAGTGACAGGACCTGAGGGAGCGGCCTGAAGTTGTGTAGGGGAGGTTTAGATTGGATATTAGGAAGAGGTTCTTTCCCCAGAGTTTGTTTGTGCTCCCCAGGGAGGGAGGATCACAGCCTGACACGGCTCAGGCGCTGTTTGGACGCTGCTCTCAGGCACTCTCAGGGCTAACCTGGCTGGGCTGGACTCAGTGATCTCCCTGGCTCCCTTCCAACTCAGCATGTTTTGTGATTCTATGATTATTTTCCTTTCCTTTATTTTTCTCCTTAAAGATAATAATGTTATATCATGGCTTCAGAATCTTATGTAATTTTTTAGTCACTAGGACCCTCCTAATAAGATTTACCTCTTCAGCTCCAATAATTTCATTTCTGATCAGACACACAATCAGACTCCACTGTATGGGCCTTCCCATATGTAGGAGACATGGATGCTTTTATTAGAGCTTTTGTTTTGCAGTTTCTGATTTTATTAAATAGATGGTTTAAAAATATGTGTTGAGCCTATTTTTAAAAGGACTACAGTACAAAATCTGCTTTTTCAGGCTCAGGTCTTGTAAAGTGCTACAGGTATACATGTGAATAAAGCTGAATTTCTGAAATTTAGCCAAGTACAGATCAGCACTAAGAAACTACCTTTCTTCCATTTAGTCTTATTTTCAGTGACAGGTATCTCAGACATAATATATGTTTTACAGTTTCTGAGGCTTGGTGCTGTTACATTTGAGCAAATGGCATTTTTTGACTTGACTGTACTATCCATGACCAGCTGTGGAGGGGGAAAAAATCCCAAACAATCAAAAACATGTCTCTATTCCATCATTAACAATTTTGATATAGTTTATAAAGCTTGTAGATATCTTATTATTTTATATTAGAAAAAAAAGCCTTTTTATAAATATAGTTTGCTTCTATGATTTATTTATTAGAGTTGCCACCCAGAATACTTGAAAGCTAATGTGATGATGGAAGGACCTTTTAATGCAGATTAAGTAGGATTCAGATATGAAAATGTAATTGCTGTAAAAGAGAATTACACAATATGGCCACCCACTATTAAAAGGTCCTTTAACCTCAAAGTGTTTAAAGTCTCGTCCCAATCATGCAAACATGAGTTGTTGCCAAGTCATGTGTTAAACACAAAAATGACATTCAAGGATTCTGCCAGGAGCCCTTTGAGACAAGTGAAACACTGTAGACTTCCAAGAAAGCAAGTACATGTATATTTTAAAACAGGGAAAGCCAAATGAAAACTTTCCACTTAGCACTGAAATGCTCTGTGGAAGGCTGAGGCTGAACAAAAGAGGTGAGCATGTGGAGGTCTGCACAGGCTTTCCCACAGCATTTTGGAAGGTCTAGTCTTTGAACATAAGTGAAGACAAACACAAGCAAGACTCCAGCCAACACAGCATGCTGACACCAGCTTAATCTGGAGTGGAGGACTGTTTATGCTTCAGATGACTAATTATCATAGATAGAAGAGTACTTAAGTTATGCAGAGGTAGCCAAGCTTTAAAAACCTCACAGTGAAGCAAGAAAGTGAACTACAAGAATTTGTAAGTAATAAAGCTAAGAACTGAAGTGTCAAGGAGAATTTTGCTGAGAAATAACAAACCACAAAGCCAGCTATAGCTACATCTGCAGCAAATAGCAAGCAGTGATACTCACAGACTTTCAGTTATTTTCTATAATACTGTACAGAAAAATGGATGGAGAAGACTTAAAGGCAAAGAAGAGAAGTTGTGAGATGAATTTCAGGAAAGTGCACCTAAAAATAGAAGACTTTTGTAGTTTTTCACAGGGACTATGTAATAGCTCATATTGGCTTTTTGGGGTTTTTTTTTATTGTATACCTAAATTTTTCTCAGCGTATTCTTAAACAGAGAGAAATTTGAACATTCCATCAATGACATGACACTACAGCCTACCAGAGACAGAATTTTCTGACCAATGTGTCTCAGATTTCTAAACTAATCAAGGTTTTTGCACACAGATGAAACAAAGGCACTGTGCATGTTTTATTGCATGCATGGTACAAACTGTTGATCTGCTGTGACCTATCCTTTTGATCCTTATTAAATACCTATTCAACTACTCACAGAGCACCTAATAATGCAATTAGGTAGATGAAGAAAACACATCTAGACAGTTAACTATGAGTGGGATGGGACAGATACATTTTGCAAGAGTTATCAGCCCATCAGCATTTTACAGCTTCTTACTGACTTCACTTGCCTGATAATTGAACCCTAAAGCTGAGGAGGGAGGTTTCTCTGCCTCTTCCTCTGTGTCCAGTGGAAAGAATTATGTGAAAAGAGACCTAAGTAGATCCAAAGTCTCTGCTTCACCTTGGATATAAGAACAGTGACTAGAGGACCAAAATCTGATACTCAGATAAAAAATTAGCCTAAAGTATGAGACTGTCCTGAAAATACTGATTTTGGATGGGAAAAAGTACCTTCTGAATGTACCTTCATACCTAAAGAAAGATTAAGCTATGAGACCCTACCAATGTCCAAATTTTAAAGAATCAAAGTTAGATTTCTTGAAACTTCTGATGATTAATTTGAAATAATGCCACACTTTGATATCCCATTATGAAAATAGAGATGGGCTGCCCAGCTAGGTCAGCTCAGCAGCTCTCAACAGTGGTAAAATTAGCTCACATTGAAAATATATTGCTGTCACTCATAGAGTCATTGAATCAAATACCCAAGAACAATTCCATGAGAACTATGCACCACAGTTTTCCACATGGATGTAAACAAAGTTCCAGTTGCAAACAACTGTTTTAGCTTTATATGCTCTGTTGATATAAACCTTTCAGTTAAGTTGGCACCCTCTACACATTAAGCTGCCTGTCTGCTTTTTAATCCAAATAGAGATCAGTTTCTATTATAATTAACTTTAAAACTACATTTTTTTTACAAAATACCTACCTGGCTCACAATGTGAATCATATGAAATTTGAAGTAGATTTCAAAGTTCTTTCACATCTGAATATGTGTATTTAAATCAGAGAAATACATTGACACCAGAATATAATCTGCATGTCTATTGTCAATTCTGAAAGCCATTGCATAATAAAGATTGATTATACTGTTTTCAAACCTAGACTTAAAAGTGGATATGAGCCTAAACCCACAGGCAACAGCAACAACAACAACAAAAAAAAACCCACAAAAAAAATCCCCCCAAAAAGCAGACCAAAAAACAAAAAAGAGAGAGAGAAAAGAAAAAACAAAATTGTTTGGTAAAGTGCAGTTTTATCCCTCAATTGCCTTTTATTTGTGTCATGGTTCAGAAGAAATAAACTGTGTCTGAATAATTCTGATAAATTTTAAGTTGATGATGTAATAGAATGAAAAATGTTGGTGAGCAGTAATTGAGAAGCACTGTATACCATTTTCAGATCTGTATTTTACAACTGATAAAATTAATCCAACTTCTTTTATCTGTATGCTTGAGCTTCTTATGGCAAGGTGCCTTTTACATTTGGCATGGAAAAAGTGTAACAGACCATGTGAATCTGAGGCTAAGGAGAGCTATTTTCATTCTTCTACTCAGTGCTGGCAACTACAAAATTCAGGGCAGATTTTGCCATTTTGGTTATGGAATTTATTGCAGCCATGCACTGTTTCATAGCACACCCACTGTTCTTTAGTCTACCACATCATTATTTTAAGCTACGTCAATCTTTATGTAAATATGGATTGAATATGTGATATTTTGTTTCTAAAAGTAAAGATCACTTATCAGGAAAGAGTAGACAGCTTTATTTAACCTACAAAATAATTCAATGGAATATTTAATCAGATAAGCATTTAAAACTACTTTCCTGTTTACACCATTACAAGAGAGGACTAACTGAGAGGTCGTGATTTGATTAGTTTCTTTTAATTGGTAACAGATTATAAAGACATACAGATTCCCAGACAAATTGACTGGCAGGTCCTTTCTTCAGATCCTGTGAAATATTAGCTCTCTGCAAAGCATTAAAACCGTGGCTGGCAGTGCACCTTTTTGGGGCTAACACTGGTGCTTGCCTTTGAAAGTGAATCTGGGGTGATACCCAGCAATGGAAAAGTAGTAATTCACACTTTCATCAAAGGCTTATTTTATACAAATGCTACTTTAGCCCAGTGCAACTAAAGAATATTGAAAGCATAATTCAGCTTTTCCTTGACAGACTGGTAAATACTCAGTAAGGTGTATTTGAGAAATTAGGCCATATATATGGGGAACACTCATAAGATGTATTTAGCAAAATTAATGTGTTATTCTACCTGGTTATAGGAAACTCGCTGAACCATGGCAAAGCAGAGATCTCTGCAGTGTCATTTGGTTCACAGCCCTGGAAAATGATGTACAGACCTAGACAGCAGGAAAAGCATCGTAGAAAGAAAGGGTAGTAAAGTGACTGGGGGCAAGTTCAGCTTGGTATTGCTGAAATTGAATGTTTTGGGGCATTGCAGTGGAAAAAAAAAATAAAAAATAGAATTCAAGATTTTTATTTTCATGTAACATAGATTTTCATGTTGCTGCAAAACACTTTGGAAATGACTGCCCACTACATTTTAGCTATTTTGAAGCAATGTTAGAAAATATTAATAATCCCATAAATCATTAGGAAAACTTTAGCTTTTAGAGTCTTTGAAGCTCGTGATCATTATTCACAATGCCTGAAAAGGAAAAGCACTGTTAAATCTTAGTCCAGCACTAACCTCAGTGATTGACAGCTTTTCCTAAAATACTTTTAGCTGTCTTGAGGGTATGAGACAAAGTTTCTAAGTGTCCTGAATTATCTGTCAAGCTTTCTGACTCAGAAAAATTCTGTGCCTGAGTGCACTCAAAAAATTTGCATCAGAAAACTGTTCATATGGATATTTTTTTTAGCTTGATCTGAAACTTCAGCAGTAGAAAGAATATGTCTTTTAACTGGACTATGAAGACTTACTTTGTATTTGCTGTGTGAGATATAGATAGGCAAGCCCATATTGATATTTTTTAGTGATAACATTTTGAACTTTTACAAGGCTGACTCTGCACTCCTGTACCACATTATTTCTGGTAGCAGGCCACAGGCTTTGCATTGAGCTGGCCAGGCTTGAGGACAGAGGCTTGTTGGATTTGCCTGTATAAACTTGCACTGCCTGACCTGCAGGTTTGTTTCTTTCTTGGTTCAGCTGAAATAGAAATTTTCTTCACCTGATCAGGTGGCTGAAGATGGTTTGGTTCATCTTTCCTTTCTCAGGTTAAACCATTAAAATAGTGCAATCATAGTTTTATAGAGGTTGCACTGGCAAGTAATTCTTTTGTGCAGAATGAGATATTTTCAGCATTAACACAATGATGTAATGGAGAGACATTCAATCCTGGCACAATATCAAAGACCTTCAGAGGCAGAGAGGCAGGAGGCAGAGCAGAGGAGTTCAGGGCCAGGGTGAGAAGAAATGGGTACCAGAGATGGCTGCAAACAGCTCACTAGTGGTCAGCAGAAGAAATGCTGACCTGCAGCTGGCCAAAGTTTCTCTTAGGGGTAACAGAATAAAAGAATGATACTACATTCTCTAATCTGCTAAATTCAGCACATTCTGTAAATTCAGATGTAACAAGGAGTTACAGAGCAATGCAAAATGGGAAGGGGTGTAGAAAACTACCCAAGTGAATCACAGCGTGACAAACAATAAATGATTGACACACACGTCATCTTCCTGCCAGTGAAAACTCTGGACAAGTCATCATGGCATCGCTCCAGCACCAGATTCAGCCACCAGCCTGGGATTCAGAGGAGAAACGGTAGGTGAGTCCACCACCATGTAAAGGGATAGAAGCAAAGAAGTGTCTGTATAACTACTATTATTATTATTATTATTATTATTATTATTATTATTATTAGAGAATTATTATATTTTATTTATTTTATTATCATTAGAGAAGTATTAATTTCTTAGTTTTCATTTTCTCTTGCTATGATAATTTTATCTGGGCTCATAGTGATTCTTGAACAGACTCTTGAGATTTCAATTATGTTAACAATTATCTGCTTTATATACAAGGCATGTTTTCTCTTTTCCCTTAAACAAGATTCTGGGCACAACAGTAGAAATAAAATATTCTAAACTAATAAACAATGTTCAATTAATTACATATGTTTGCCATTAGCAAATTGTAACACATGAGAAAAAGAGAAACTAATACATCAGGGTACACCACCAGCAAAGTATGATTATGTGAAAAACTTTTAAATATCCCCCAGTTTATCAATATTTTCTAATGAACACTGCTCACCAGTCTCTGATATCACAAGCCAAAATTCAGACAGATGCATATTAACATCTTTGTTTTAAAATCCTTTGGGTTTTCAATCAATAGTTGGATGTGTGAATTTGTCAGTGCTGATTAAAGGCTATCTAACCTTTGTCATAGGTCTCTGCATGCATGCCATTCTAAATATAAATAGTAATAACAGATAGTATAATTTTTCATGTCAAATTATAGATTTAGAATGATTTGACGTGTGTTCATGCAAGTTTTTGAGTAATGTAGATATGTGTTTGTGCAAGGGATTTACTGGCTGTTGAAGAAGTGGAGGTACTTGTAACAGTAATTATTTTTTTGTTCTTTAGGATGTGACTTATGAACCTTCTGTTTGTAGTCTGGCATACAAAATAATATATATTACACAAGCCAGAGCCATTTTCTTCCTTTGAAGTGTTTGGATAAATATTTACTTATTCACTTCACTTATTTTATTGTGACAAATAATAGTGACAGACATTTTTTATTGATAAGATAGGTCTCTATTACTCTGGAAACCAAAAATGAAATATTAGGATACTTTGTGTGCAGTAAATCCCATCAGCTTAGAATCTAAGAGAAGAGCATAATAATAAAAAAAACCCAACAAACTTGGCATTTAATCTTCTGGGATTTTTTGGTCCTTACTCTGCAATCTTGTTGTTTCCAGACAACACAAGTAATCAGTTCACACTCTTTCTCTCTCAACTGCTTAGGCTTTCCAGCAGGATGTATCTAGATCAAATAATGATATCATTACACTTACAGCCACTGATTGAAGTGATTTTTGAGTGAGCTGAGAACAAAGCTACCCAGCAAGAATAACTGTACTTGCGTATTTGATTCCAAAACCTACCATTCTGCTATTAGCAACAAACCTGTGATTGCACTGAGTGATACAATCAGGGCTTGATTTCCCTTCAAACTGGCATCAAAGTGGCATCACTTTTTCCATATTGGTCAGTGGGTGAATGAAAATTATTCAATACAGATTAGAAACTTTTTTTTTTTTTTTTTGGTAAGCGCAAGTCCATTTTATTAAACATTTGTGAAGAAATCAGAAAGTGAAATATCTTAATTTGAATTTAATATCAAGAGAGCACTTTGCTGACATAAGGTCATGGTCTGACTGTGACCCCACTATAGTTTGACTACGACTTCATAAAATAAAAATAAAGTTGTTTTGAAAGGATATATCTGCTTTACTGAATTACAGACCTAAGAGTGGCAGTTAGGAGGAAAAAGGCTTTCAAAATAATGCAAAATTTCAAAATATATTTCTGTCATCTGAAATTTTTCTACGTGGATGTTTATTCTACAACATATAGTATATAGAAAGTCTGTGACAACTATATTCCTAATTTAGATGCTAAGTGTGTTGCCTAAAATTAAGTGAGAACAATCTGGAGCAAGCTCTCTGGATTGCTGTAACTGTGCTGAAAGACAATTTAAAAATTATATATCTAGAGCTTGAAACTAAGCCAGTAAGGATAAGAGGAAGGATATGTTATCTTAGAGAGTTTTCTGCCTTGAGTGGGATAGAAACCAGGAACAGTTTTTACTTTAATGATGATATACCCATTTGTGCAAGAACTTGAAACTTGACATCAGTATCCTTGCCAGATTTCTGTATGGATGGCTATGTTCTACTTTTATGTATTTCTCTCCATGTTCTGTTTGGCATCACACTCACCTTCTTGCTATTACTTACACTAGTATGTCATAGAATACTACTGTCCTATTATAAGATTTGAAATTGCATTTGAATCTTCTCATCAGCTGCCTTTCTACTTAGGAATCAAGAGATAATGATAGATTCCTTTTCAGGCAATAAAGCATTTTAATGAAACACTCTGAACAGACTGCTTATCCCACAAGAGTGTGTCCGCCTGCTGTGTCTGTGCATGTACATAAATATAGGTAGTCAGCTCTAGTTATTTTACCTGACTCTTGTATGTCCTGCATTTTTATTTTTTTTTGTGGCACTTTTCTTATTTTAGCTTTACAGATGGATCACCTGTGTCTTTCTTTCCCTTTTGGTAACAGCACGAATGCAAACAGTGGTGCTGGAGCTGTGAATTTGCCTGTGTACAATAAGGTAGAACCTGCCTCATTAAAACTTTTCCATCTTACAGGGACCAACCAATCCATATGACACCAAATGCTAGTGCAGATTATATATTTTACTGTGCCTTGTCACAGATAATGTAGGTATTTCAGATACACCTCCATGTTCAGACCTGAGTTTCCACGCTAGTTTTTTGAAAGAATTAAAGTGTATTTGTTCTTGTCTAACTTGAATAACCTAAGATATTAGTTGCTCCACTTTTTTTTTTTTTTTTTCAAATAATCTAATAAACAAGAAGATTAATAAACTACTTGGGTACTCTGGTGTTTGGGATTCATCACATCTTCAAGCATATTAATTACAGAATTGTGGTTGGAGTAGAAAGATTTAAGGAGAGATTTTGAAGGGGCATTAATATTTAGTAAATTAGGAAAAAAATTAGGAAAGTCTACTTTTTTTTCTTTCTGACTCTTGTACCTGATCACTCTGGGAACTTTAATGATATTTCTTATCTGGAGCTTGTCCCTTGAGAGTTCTGCCTAAGGCAGCCCTGAACTAAGAGACCTATAAGTGCCTAAAAAGTTTGGAAAACACTGGGTGAAAAGTTTGGGAACTATAAGCACACCAGTGCTTAATAAGTGTGGGTACATGAATAACAGGTTTGCATTTATTTCTTTCAAGTATATTTTTCCTTGTGCAGCAAAGTATTTTTCACAAGAAACACTGAAATGCCTTTACAATCATCCAGTGAGAAAAATGAAGTGATATGGAGAGACTCACAATACCTCAGTGCAATTGAATCAGGCCCAATCCCTTATAAAATAACCAAATTTATTCTTTCTATATGGTATCTATTTCTGGTTATTTCCTTGAGACATACTATTCCAAAAACGACTTTCACTTTGTTATGACCCGTCCAAATTCTAAAAATAATACAACCTGGAGTGAGATAGCCAGATAAGTAATTAACACACTAAGCCAGTAAATCAAATTAAGAAGCCACAGCCATAAGGAACTCAGAGTGTCAGGACACTTGCAGACCAGACACAACAGATGGTAACTGTCTAAATCCTTTAATTTCATTGTTCAGTGACACAATATTGAAATAAACGTCTCTCACGCATATCCCTACAGTTACAGATATCCCCAGTGTTTAAAGACATCGCTAATTCAGTCTTTCATTCCACTCAAAACCATTATTTGAGTACTTATTTCTGACAAAATGTTACTAAAACCCTCTCTGAACTTTTCTCTGGCTACTTCAGTGCTGCAGCCTTTGTCTTGTTGCTGCTGCTCTGCATGTCAGAGCTTTCTGCTCAGCCCAGCAGCACAGAGCTGGGATCCAAATTCCACGGTACTGACGTTGCAGCGTGCACAAGGTTTGTGTTACCCAGGTAGAAACATTAGGGAACACTTCTTGGAGCAGAAAAATAAAATAGCCAGAAACCTTCCCAAAAAGATTGTCAGCAGTGGGTCTGGGAGAAGCAGAGACTGAATAAGTGGCATACATATAATGGGGAGAATGAAAAAAAAGAAAAAGAAAGCTTATAAAATCAGAGATAAATAATCCATATTATAAAATACTAATGCAGTGGATCACCAAAAACACAAAAGAAATATTAATGGGTCAAATTTGATGGACATCTTCTCAGATGTATATAGATGAGTTAGTCCTAATTAATAGGAAAAGGTGGTCAGGGGGAATCTGCTATAGAGAAAAAACACCAAAAACCCACCAGTGAAGACTTGAAAAAAAAGTCGATATTAATTTTATAATACAGAAAATAATGCACCCAGCATGAGGAAACAATATTTTAGGCCTCATTATATAAAGTGAAGTTATTAAAATTTGTAAGGCTATGTCTGACAAGGGACGTGTTATCATTACCTTGTTACAGTCAGAGCAAGGAAATATATCTGATAATGTGTAATCAGTAGGTCATTTATTCTGAAGACAAAAAAAGATAGAATGGACTGAAAAAAAAATATGATATAAAAAGTAAAGAAGGCTTTCTGACATGGCTGAAATGCCATTGTTAAAAAACTAAAAAGAAAAAAGAAAATAGGAATTAATTTTATTTACTGGAAGAGTAAATATAGTAGTTAGAAATGGAAGAAGAATGTGTAAAAGATCTCTGGATGGAAATATAGTAGTCTGATATATTTATAAACTAGAAAGTACAGACAGGAAGAAGGAAGAAAGCGAGATAAGAGAGTGAGGGAAGGAAAGAAAGAGAAATTAAAGAAAAAGTGGGAAAGAGAGAAAGAATGTGAAGAAAAGGAGACAAGAAAAAAATAAGTATAAGAGAAAGACAGAAAGAGTCAAAAATAAACTAAACAGGAGGGAATAAGAGAAATAGAAAGAGAAAGAAGAATATAAGCATGACAAATGAAAACAATTATTTTTAAAGTTTAGCAACAGTAACGGTTTGTTACTGCATAGAGATGACAGTGGTCTTCAGTGTTGCACTTATCTTCTATAAATATTTCTGTCCTGTATTTGGAAAGTAAGATGACACACTTACTAGACAAACATGGTGCTTTCCAGATAAACCACATTTACAGGGGGTTAACATTTTAAAAGCACAGGATTAAACTATTCATTGACACCCCCAGGGCTGTAGAAGACTATTAGTGGCTGGGGTTAATTTGCACATATATTTTTCAACATCCAGAGGCATTTAGTTGGAGGACTTTACATCAGAAAGAACGCAAAAGTTAACTCACATCTGGAAAAATGCAGACAATCCAGCCATGACGCATAGGGTCACTCTAAACAAACATCTCTGCATTTGCAGTTTGTTGCAATGAAGAAGATTTGGTTAGTGAGATGGATAGCTCATTTTTGTGGTTTTTCTAAAGAAGAAGGACCCCCTTTAGCCTGTGTTTTGTGGTGAGGATTTTGTGTAGGTTCAATGCAACTACTCATGGTAGATGCCGCAACAGATGCTGGGAAGGCAATTACAATACATCCAAAGCAAATTCTAACTAAAATATAGGCAATTTAATTTAAAATCTGTTTAGATCTGTGACAGGGAAAAATCTGGAAAATTTACCAGCATTACTGGTAAAATTTGACTAACCTAACTGGAAGACTAATTTCTTTTTGTGAAAGTTTAGCTGTAATTTTTTACTCTGGATCTAAGGCTTGTTAGGAAACTGAGAAAATATCCAAAGATTTGCAGATCAGTATATTGTGCACACTTTTCCAGGACTGAAGGGTTCTCTATTCATTTTGGATATTACAATTTATCAAGGCAATAACCCTTGCTAGTTTTTCGTGTGGATTTATGGCATTGTTGTCAAAACATTTGCAGAACGATCACAGGATGAGGCGGTTTCAGAAGGATTTGTCAGAGCCCAGAGAGAAGCTGTCCTGGTGCTGCCACCTACAGAAGCAGGAGCTCCTAAGGAGCTTTCAGAGTGACAGACAGTTGACCAAGAATTCATCACTCATGAATTATCTGAAATTATATTTGGCTAATAATAGCTCACAGATGACACAGAGCTGACACGGGATGGGAAGCAGAAGATGGAGTAGCTGTATCCAGAGATGCAGCTTTCCTGGCAACATCCATTCCACAAAATCCTTTGTAAACTGCAAATACTAAGCTTTGCACCTGGAAAGATTGAAGGTGTCTGACATTACTCATCATTGTATCCTAATCTCTTCTAGGGGGTATCACAGAAGAAAATATAAAATCTCTGCAGCACAGATGACTGTTTCATAAAAACATAAAAGAATGTCCTGTTCTGATTTTTTTTTTTTTTTTTACAGGGAAACAATCAACAGGAGTGAAAAGAGAAATATTTTCTTTCTGCATATTTTCCAGGAATACAGTTTCTATATTTTCATGTTCAAAGTTTTTTAAAGGCTTATAAACATGAACAAAAACTAAGAAAATAGTGGAAAATTATTTCAGTGGCTGAAGAAATCCCTTAATTGAAAGATGCGAGTTTTTCAGAAAGTGATACTTAATGTGACCATTGCTTAATTGAAGTGCCTGCATGCCTTTAGAGAAAGAAACACTGCACATCCTTTGGTTCTTTTTATAAGCTAGAAAAGTATGAAACCCTCCATACAGTTAAAAATAGAAAACAGACGTCCTAGATTTTGATTTATGGCCAACACAGAGTAACTGTGAGTTGTTAGCTATAGGTGAAAAGTACCAAAAAATAAATAAAATCTGCAATTCTCTGTTGGACTGGATTATTTTTTAGTTGGTAGAATTTAAATAAATACCACTTACTTGATTCAGAAAATGGATAATTAAATCAAGCACAGAAGTACCCAAAGAGTGATAATACTTGAAATTAATATCAGAAATTTTTTGGGGGCCAAATGTATGTGTTTGGTTTTGTTTGTTCTTGGTTCAGTTTGGATTGGCTTGATTTGCTTTGATTTCACAAGTCTGAAAGCCTCTGTGTGAATAAGGGCAAGGAAAGTTCTACAATTTGCAGTCAGTTGCAGTAAATATAATGAGGATTCTTCAGGATATAAATTTAGTAAATCAAACAAATATTTCCTTTTCAGAAGTATTACAGCTGTGGAAACTGACGGAATTTGGGTACAGATGTATTTCCATACTTATAATACATATTTGACATAGGAATATTAATTGATTTTATATTTAATTTGTATGTTTATATTTTTAAATAGCAATTGTTTACCTTTTCTCTGCTCCTACAAGTCTTTTTCAGAAGAGCATAACATTACTGTTATAGGTTCTGTAAACCTGTAGTCCTCTTGTGCTTGCTTTCTGCATGACAATGTATTACATATTTATTTAAATGTGTTCTTTTCTCAGATACAGCAAAATAATCTTCACAATCAAAAACATATTCTGCTCCCTTTTACGCAATATTTCTGTAAGCTATTTATTCAATAACATTTTGATGCTAGCAAATACAAGATCCAAATTTAATCTTAAAAGCATGGACCAAAGTTACTCTCCCTGCAACTGAAACTTTATAAGTTCAACTTTTTGAACTAATTTCTTCTTAATAACTCTCTTTTTAGTTTTAGTTTTAGCACTCCCACTCTAGAAGACTGATTAAGTTCTGCAAAAGTCTTTAAGAGTATGCTACCATCTTCTGGAAAGAGATGAAAATAGAGCTTTTATCTATTTAAGGTCAAGCAGATTTATGTTATGATCATCACTTGCAGACTGTATGTTTACGCTTCCCAAAAACCATCTGAGATTTTTCTGAATAGGGAAAATATTTCTGAAACCCAAAATAATAGGGATTAACTATGGGTGCTTAAGAAATCTCTCCAGGAGGGAGGTTTGTTTTTTTTTTCTCCTCTCTTTAAACTGCACCTCAAATTACATAACTCTTGAAATTTTAAGGCTCAATAACAATTTACTTGCACAGCATTAAATCTTGAGATAAAGTCAACTTTGTTGTAAAGGACCCTCATTTCATCAGCTGAAAATTCTGAATTCAGCTCATTTTATTTTGCCATTAACATCAGCCTAGAAAGCAAAGTTCATGTCACATCCAGAGCTGCACAGATTTCCAGTAAATGTATCCAAGCTTGTGGGTTGGCCTGTTACAGAGATAAGGCTGTTTGTAAAGGTCAGACCAGAGAGCTGAGGGACTAGATTCTAGTGAAGCAAGCCAAAAAGTAAAAAACTTTTTGGATTAAATCAACCAATGTAGTGGCTGCAACTGAAACCACATCATCTTTTGAAATTAAAAGTTCTGCTCTATATTAGAAAAAAGACATATGGAGCACTGTAGCCCTGGTATTGACACTTGCCATATTTAATATTTTATGTATTGAACATTTTACAGAACACTTTCTAGAAAATTTTTTCTAAGAAACAGCATTCATTTAAAAGCCTAAAAATCTTTGATGCAGGACTTAACTATTCTTTTTACTATGATTTTCATTAGTAAATGGCACATGCCATGGCAATTCTAGATCTCATTATTATAAATGCAGTTCACTGAATTTATTTTTTTTGATACTTGCTGTAATATGTATCCTGGAATACAATGATAAGAATGGTATTGAAAGGTCTGCACAGTAAACTTGGAAAAGAAACTCTTTCTTTTGAAACTACTGTGGGAACATTTTATGACACTCTAACATGTCTGATGAAATTAGACTGGTTAGGTTACCTTAAGGGAAAACAAGATTTTAGAAAGACAGATACATGCGTAGACTTTCAGAAAAGAAATAAACATTAAAATTGTGGTGGTCATATTTCTGCTCTCAGTATTTCTTCATTTCCTGTTTGAACTGGCAAATGGGGGCAGCTAATGAGGAAGAGGAAAAACAGAATTTTTGTTAGTCCATACTTTTTAATTTGCATGTTTTATATTTTCAAAATCCAAAGAAAACACTGCAAAAAAGAAAAGCGGCGATGCTTTTTGTACCATAGTTAACTCAATTTTTTTTCTGTCTTTGGTGTATGAGAAAAGAAGCAAATATGGACAGCTATTCTCTTTCACCTGATATTTTGGGGTTGTTTTTGCCTGTGTTTTTTTCAATGATCACTCAAACAAAATAGAAAGTCAGCATCCAACCTTGACTCCTGTTGGGTGACCTTCATAAGGCAGAACAGAATATTGCAATGCTAATAACATTTTTATGAAGGTTAAATGGCTGAAAAGTTATCTGGATTATCAAAATTGGCGAAGTTTGTTAATTGAAATTTCAGTATTTTCCTTTAAAAATGTTGGAGACAGGGTCGTACTTAAAAAAAAATTGCTTGTGATAGGACTAAAAAAAAATTATTTGCAGCACAGGAAATATTCAGGTAAGCATCATTACAAATGCTTTAGGGACTGATATATAAACTACATGAAAATTTGGAATAAGTGGAAGATTGCTTATTTAATTCAAGTCAAATTCAGATTTTAAGCAGGTGCAATAATTCCATTAGCTGAGCCAAGCAACTTAATAAGAAAAGTAAATCCACCCACCTTTTATTCCTTTTTCCTGTTCTATAATACTTTAGTGTCCTGTGTATTTGTTATTCCACTGCAATTTGTTTATTTAGTTATTTTACAATGAATATTTTCAATTGTGGTTATCCTGAGTGTTTTAATCCTATAAATCTGTTTGTAAAGCAGAACAGGTTTTATTCTGAAACACTGAAGGAGAACACATGTTTTAGAAAAAAATTTAGTAAGTATTGATCATGATATCTTTGAGGTGATTTCTAAGACACTCACTCCAGTTGAGCTGAAGCTCAATGTTTGGATTAACTGAACATGAAGTGATCATGAACAAACAAATGAAAATTCATTCTGGGAATCACTTGAGCACCAGCAGAAAAAGTATTCTCATTATAGCCCCAGATGTAGTGGCATTTGTCCAGGACTCTTGGCTTAGCAAACCAAGTCTTGCAAAAGCATCAAGGGACTTTTCATGATCACATCGTGCTGCACGAACTAAGGTAGGATGGCTGCTTCTAGAACATGCTTATGCAAACATTCCTTCATTTTTAAGATTGGTATGGCACTTGTTTGTTTTTTTTGTGTTTTGTTTTGGTTTTTTTTTGCATTACCATGTATTTTTTACATTACCAGGTAAATAACACTATTGGGTTGAATATCACTTTACTGGGCTACTCATCTGTATTTTCTTGCATTATTAAAGTAACAGAGTCCTAGTTTTGATAAAACTTTATATCCTGGTGGTTTTTTTGGGTTTTTTTTCCCAAAGATAATATTATTCTTGACTTTTCTTTGCAGTGTATTTCAAATTTTACAATTAGGGGTTAATTAGGAGGAATTTGATTTCAGGAAGTGTAAATATTAAGATTCTACTTCTAAAAGAGTAAAAAAAAAATCTCACTTATCTTTTTATCAACAGGCTCACTAATTTCACTAAAATTGTTCATGTGTTAACATTTTTATCAATGTTATGGCAATGAACACTTTTACTAGAAAGCATAATAAATATTATGGACTTGGTTATGCTTTCTAGGTATTAATTAAATAGAAACATTCATATGTTTCTTCATTGTTCTCTGAAAATTATGTTAAAGCTCAATTTTTCCTGGTTCAGAAATAAAGGCAAAAGCAGCTAGAGAGGTGCAAATTGAATGACTAAGACCAGAAAAAATGGAAAATTATTATTTTCAAGTCATGACACAAGGAGAGGGAATAACTAGAAATGCATTAGAAAGGTTCCTGAAGTAAAAATAAATTTTAAAAAAAGTTTCATTTTGTAATGAAAGATGATGGCATGTAGAATAAACACTGGTACCAGGTATGCAGCATGGTTTTCCTTCTTAAGGAAATGCTAAAATGACTAAATATGAACATTATGGTTTCAGAATTCCAGGGGCATATTAACCCCAGACATCATCCTCCAACACATGTGCGTGATCTGTGTCAGCATTCCCCTGGCTCTGGAAAAGCAGGCACTTCAGCCTGGATTGCTTTAGTACCAGCAGGGGATTTGTTTATTCCAGCTCTTTGTACGTCAGTGGTTGGGGTGTCAGCTTGGGAGACTCGGATGTTGTCTCTGCTTGGGGATGGCAGACCAACTGTGCCTCAGCTGCCCGAGATAAAGTAGCAGCACAGCCCCTCTTTGCAGGAATGGTGCAAGGTTGGATGTGTTCAGGTTTGCTGCTGAAGTAGTGAGCAAAAAGGCTCCAGGAGCTCCCCAGTGAATGGGTCTGAAGGGAGTCTGTCTATCTGATGTGATGCACAGACACGCAGTGAGGGGGTACAGAGAGAAAAAGAAAAAGAAATAAGCAAAGGCTGCTGCTCATTTGCTTTCAAATGTTTCAAATTTTCATCACTGAGCGACTTTTTACACAGGCTGATTTACACAGAACAAGTCAGGATGGTTCTAAAGTAAAAGATGAGAGAGTTAGATAAGACAGGTGTTAGGAAGAGATTCTTTAATCAGAGAATGGTGAGGCACTGGGACAGGTAGCCCAGATGAGCTGAGGATGCCCCATCCCTGGAAGTGTTCAAGGACAGGTTGGATGGAGCTTTGAGGATCCTCATCCAGTGGAAAGTATCCCTGCCCATGGCAGGGGGTTGGAACCAGGTGAACCTCTGAGGCCCCATCCAAGCCCAACCATTCCATTATTCCATGATTCTATGATTACAGTTTTATATTAAAAAGTGGCTTTTTTTAAAAAAAATTATATATGTAATACTGGAGAAGGAGGGTCCAAAACAGGGGTGATCAATAGTAACAATTGCTAAAAATTTGTCAAATGAGTTTAGTATCTTCTAACCTTTAAAGAGAAACAGCACTGGAAAAACTGATCGCTGTCAAAAGAATGTCTTTTTAGATTTATCTAAATATTCTAAATACAATAGATTCCTTTAGACATATTTTTTCAGTTACAACTATAAAATGAAATATTTTTAAATGTTGCATTTCATGAAAAATCCTGAGACTTTGTCTTCTTGTCTTGTTTGGAACAAAGCCAAACTTCAGAAATAGGGCTTTACAGATTTGTAGTATAATAATAATAATAATAATAATAATAATATTAATAATAATAATAATAATATATGTGATAAAACTTTTCATACCTCCATTTTTAATGAAACATTGTGACCATAGAGGTTCAAAATATGTTGAATCTTGTTTAGGGTGCATTTGGATACTTAATGCAGAGATAACTTTTTAGTTAATAACTTGACTGAGTAAAGGAAGAGGATTTACATATTAATGGTATTTGTGTGTCCCTGAAGGATGGAATAGAAATCTTATATGGTTGTAAAAGCCTGGTTCTTTATTTTCCACCAAGTGCGATTTGTGTGGGGAAAATAGTGGGGAGTGTCCACTATGGGAGTTACTTGTGATTGTGGGAAAAAAAATCCCACCAAATTAGAAATATCTGTTAAGTAATTTATTGTGAGTTATTTATTTTTCTTACAACTTCCAGTAACTTTCATAAATATAATGTAGGTAAAACACAACTTTAATGCATCAATTTTTTATAAAACTTTTTTTTTTTCCCTAGCTTTTCCAGATAGTCACTGGAATTCAGAAACTCAATATATGATCTATTTATTTTAAGCTAATCTTTAAATGAACCATTGGAGATGGCTATCAGTACATGGAACTGTCTTTTCCTATGGAAATGTTCCACACATACAGCTTATGAACATAGCTGGCCTCTCTAGTCTCTGGCTTGCTCTACATTTCCTTGTATTTTGCATTCCCATGAATGAGAACGAGCTATTATTTATTCTTGGCTCTCCCAAGAATGGAGTGAAGGATTAACTTAACTTTTGCCCTCAGTGTCTCCACCTCCTCTAGTCAGAGCAGATGTCACGGGCATGTGCTAACTTTCAGCCATCCATATTATGTCTTAATCATGTTCTCAACTTACTCATTCCCAGGAGTCAATAAAGAGTAGTCAAGCAGTAGGAGTAGTTATGGGAAAGAAGAATAAATAGTGCAGATGTCAGGAATTAAATCTGGACCATATTTAAAATGTTTCTTGCCTCTCCTGGAGCCCAGATCTCAACTTTTCTCTTCAGAGTCCCAGTCCAATGGTTTCAGTGTTCTGGCACTGGCCCTGGATGCAGCTCTGAACCAACAGAGGGGTTGCTCAGCTCTGGGGTGTGACCAGCTACCTCAGAGCAGCCTCATCTCACTGATGGGAGTGCAGGGATTTCAGTCAGCTACCCCCAGGAACCACCACCTTGCTCTACAGTCCAGTCAGGATCTGGGCTTTTCCAGAGGGAAGGAGAGAGGTGGGTAATCAGCATGGTGTCATAAAATATCCTGAGTTGGAATAGACCCACAAGAATGACTGAGTTCACTTCCTGCCCCAGCACAGAACAGTCCCAAAAAACACACTATGTGCCTGAGAGCACTTCTTGAAATGTGCACATGAACTCTGTCAGGTTTGGTGTTGTGACCAGTTCCCTAGGGAGCCACTTCCAGTGCCCAAACACCCACAGGGAGAGGAATCTCTTCCAAGTATCTAACCTAGACTCTCTTGAGGCTGTTTCCTCAGGTCCTGTCACTGGTCACCAAAGAGAAGAGATCAACATCTGCCCCTTCTCTTCCACTCATGAGGAAGTTGCAAACCACGATTAAGTTTCCTCTCAATCTCCTTTTCTTGAGGCTGAACAGACCAAGTGAGCCCAGCCACTTCTCATATGGCTTCCCCTCAAGGATCTTCACCAGCTTTGTGGACCTCCTTTGGACACTTTGTAACAACTTTATACTTTTTTTTATATTGTGGTGCCCTGAACTGCACACAAGACTTGAGGTGAGACCACAAAACAGAAAGTGACAATCACCTGCTTGGAGTGAAGAATAGGAGGGAACAGCAAAAAGATGCCAGGAAACAAGAACAGCGAAAATCCAGGAAGTGACCTGGCAACCAGGGAGAGGAGGAATTCTGTCCCATGGAGAAGCCGTGCAAGAGAGCAGGGCTCCCAGCACTGCCCTAAACCTGGAGTGCAAATTTCCTATGGCACATGCTGCTGGTTTGCTGTGTGGCCAGCAGATGCCATCAGTGAACCAGGAATGGATTTGGTTTGGCTTTTTTTTTTTTTTTTTCTCTCAAGAAGCTGTAGGAAGGAGCTGCTGGACTCTGGGAATAGTTTGATGTGGTTTGTGAATAGTTTTTGATTCCTTCTGTGATGGTGACAAGACTATTAAATTTCAGACACTTGAAAATTCATAGTACATATGTGAAAATAGCACACCCACTGGACCAAATCTGTGGCTTTATTTATAGTAAATTTATAGTAAATCTCTTCAAAATATTTTAACCCTTGAAGCTACTTTATCGATTCTTCTTGCTAAGAACTGGCAAAGCAATACTGCCTGAGCAATGAACAAAGTCCATAGAATTTATTTGCATTTTGACCCATTGTTTGACTCCACTGCCTTTTCCCCATTTTTTTCTTTTTTTTTGTTTGCAAATACGGGGCAAAGATGGTTTTCTTCTATTTTATTTTTTTATCTTTGTATATAGACTCATGATTGAGACTCAGTTAAACTTAACTTTGATGAGGTTATTTTTATGCAAATCTTTAATCAGCAATTCTTTATGGGGAATTTTAACCCATCATGAATTTTGGTTTGGTAAATTTTGTATTTGCAGAAAGAATTACACAAAAGCCATTTAGAAGCATTAGCAGGATAGCAGGATTGACTTTGACATTACAGCTTTTATTCAATTCAGTTCTAAATAGCTAAATAAAATACAACAACAGCACAATAATTGGCAACTGAAATTAATATCCCATTTCAAAATCTGTGAATGCCTCAGTTGTTATATTATTGTTTCTTTTTGAGTTTAACAACAGGTATGCAGTTATGTCTATGACTGTAAAATTATAATACATATATCAGACTATGAAACATGTTGATCATCAAAGAACACACAACATTCATAATCTAGAACCAAAGATATTCTGCTCTTGATCATTTCAGCTTGAAAATAAACTATCAATATAAATCAAATATAAGCTATTTTTTACAGATGATAACACTGACATAATTTTAACACACTGGAATGATTTGCAACAGGCTCTGGATGTTATTCCAGCTTAAGTAATACATTGGTGTTACTATTATAAGCTGTTGATATGCAAATGCCATTTTAGTTCTGCAAAATTCCTCACAAAATGCCCATATTACAATAACAGCAATGCAAAATATGTGGTTGGCACAACTCAGTCTCCTCAATTAAACAGAGAGATGCTTGACCCATTATTAGATGTTCACATTTGACACTCTCCTTTCAGCAACCATTGGAACACGATTTCTGTTTTTTCCCCTCTCTTACACTGAAGCAGCAAGTGGCTCTATAAAAGCAGGTTAAGTTTTAGGGGAAGCAGCTGGCTTTGGGTCAAAACCACACAAAGCTCTTGTTGGTTGTTTTCCACTGAAGCTGTTTTCCAACAGGATATTGGGTTTTCTTTAGAATGACATTTTTTGGAAGGTGCCTGTTTTCTGCAGACAATTTAATCTTTTATTTTTGTTGGAAAAAGAGAACACCTGACAGCTGAAAACCGTTTGGCTGAAAACAAAACAAAACAGAGACTTGGAAATGCCCTCCAGTGCTTTACATCATATCCAAGTCAGACCGCCCCCTGTACTGCACCCCAACAGTCTGGACTGCAGGGTGGGGAGGCACTGGGCTGCAAAAGCAGGAAAAGGGGCAATCACCCACTTCTATAAACCCCAAAGGATGGTTTTTAAGCAATTATTCTCAGGTTCCAGCTGAGGGTTTTTATGAATACCATCAGATATTTTCTTCTAAATATTTTTTTAATAATAGAAAAAGTATGTATTTTGTAACCCTTTCTGTTATTTTTTTCAAGTGCCCTACTTGCACAGAACAACCCAGCTGACCAGAGTCAGGCTGGGATATCATCGTGCCTGTGGGGCAGGGCAAGGTCTGGTGAGGGGAACTGGGGGTGGACAGAGCCTGAAAGAAGTGGGCAGGGCTGTGGGGACAAGGACATGGCAAAGCCCAGCCAGGATGGCAGATCAGTGAGCTGGGGTCCAGCTGGGCAGAGCAAGTGTCTGGAGATGGGCATGGCTACAGTGGTCAGCGGCTGGTGGAGCTGAGATTGCTCAGGGTGGGAGCTGTGGATTGCAGATGCAGAGACATTGCTCTGCTGGGGGAGACTGGGACTGAGATCCCAGAGAGTGGCTGAGGAACCTGGTGAAATGAAGGGCTACAGGAGATGAGGGCAGGGCTTTGAACTGTTCAGTGGAGCAGGAATGCAACTTCTGAAACAGGAAAGTGGAGTAACCCTTACCTGTGAGAACCATTGGAAACGTTTTGCTTGTCTGTCAGTCAGGCTCAGATGTATTTTTTCCTTGCCAAGAATTTTGCTTTTGGACTAGCTGTGCTTATCACTTCCGCAAGACTCTTCTCTTTTGAGTCTCTGATGTTATGGATGTAATTTTAGCCCTAATTCTAACATATTCCCACTGTCTAAATCACAGTATTGTTCACCTAAAACTGTCCACATGACTGTTATGAGTAGATAAATCCTTCCCCTGCAGCCCTCCTTCAGAGCTAGCTGGATTTAGTTCATTTGCAGCTAACAAATGCCATCTAGTGGTTCTTTTGGGCTTGATTGAGAGTCTAATAAAATACAGCAGCTTGGCGTTGAATGAATAAGAATCAAAAGCAGTTAATACAAAAGAGGGCACTCTGTGCTTAGGGCATTTCAAGTTATCTCACAGTTTTTGTGGATTAAGACATAAATAAATACATATTGATCTGATTGTGTTGATGTATGATGTTTCCTTGCCACCCATACTAGTTACATAGTCATCAATACTAATCAAGTTAGTGCAGCCACACTCCATTTTCTGAATAAAATTTGTATATGCACAGTGAAACTTCTCCACACTTGGGACTACTTTTTCACTCCTACAAACCAGTATCATAATTCATGGAAGATATTTCCATTTAATTAAGCCAATGAGTCAGGCATTCAATTAGTGCAAATTTATTAAAACAAAAGAAGATTTCCAAACCAGAGATTTGTATAAGCCATGGAGGGCTGTTAAAAACATTGGAATCCAGAGACAAAAGTCCACCTATGAAAGCAGTGGACTGTAGATATTTACAGGGGTTTGTAAAGTCACGATCTGTACTGGGCAGTAGTTACAGAGAGAAGTTATCATTCCTCAGGATTATAATACAGAAGATTTGAAATAAGTACATTTTCACTATGTGCCCATAATTAACTCTTAGGATGTATTGCTGTAGGATTCTGACCACATCTGCATATGAGTTTAAAAATGAGCTCTGAAAACTTGATCTGGTGTAGATCCATCCTGTGATGTGTGTGTATCATGCCTGGATGAACTGTCTAGGTCAGGATTTCCTACAATGCTGAAAATAGTCAGGGTCTCCATAATGAAAAATTAGCCTATGTTTATCTCACTTTATGTAATTTTTGCCTGAGAAATAAGTTATCAACAATCATTTGGTAAAAGGCTCTGCACTTTGCTTCAGCCCTGGATGTCAGCTCTGACAGTCTTATCTGGCTCAGAGACTTTGTAAATATTGGCTGATTTAAGAGATTTCCTACATGAAGTGCATTTAATCCTTTACCGGAAGGTATTGAATATCCACAATTTTTATGCATTATATGCACTGTATACACAATCATTCATTACAATTCTGACCTATTTCACACTTCCCCTTTTGACTTTTATTTCATTTTCCTTTTCCATGTCTTCATCCATCTCCTTTTCAGCTTGACTAAACAGAGAAAAATGCTCTCCACACTGAGGTATCTCCTGTGCCAAAGTGTAGTGTATGAGTAAGGTGATAAAATAAAACAATCCTGCCTGTTCCTACTTTGTGTATAATAAACTACAGAACAAAGATTGTAAGTAAAATTTCTCTGAGGTTTGCCCTTCATGACCAGTTTAATGAATCACTTTTCACACAGCATGTAGAGTGCCTGCCAGACAAAAGATGAAGATCATGAGCTTGTTCACTGTAGTTCATTGAGTGCTAACTCTAAAAAGAAACAGACTTAGAGCAGTCTTTTAGTCCCAATTTATCCTAAAATAGCTTACATTCCTACATAATGAGGTTAATTTATAAAGAAAAGTAAATTACTAAATGTGGAATAATAATGCAACCATGTCACCTGTAATTTCAGTGAGGACGAAGAGTCACTCAGCACCATTACAACAGGTCACAGCTTTCCACAGATTGGAAAAATCCACCAAATCCTGAACAGGTAGCAGCCATCAGGATATTGTCTCACCAAAGAAATTGATGGCAACTTCAGTAGTCATCCTGTTTCTGTGGGGGTGACACCTATGGCCTCTGACTGGGAAGTAAGAAACCTCTTGATGTTGCTTTAGTTTCCATTGAGCCACCACTTACACAGGAGCACGAGCCAGGGGGGATCAGTGGTGGCAGCAGTGACCTGGCAGCTTGTCTTTGTTTTGGGGGAAAATACAGCCAGATAAACATTTGATGGTGCATACACTGAGCTCACTATTGAATTGTTTGCATTAAACAACTTAAGGTTCAGAAAAGTCTTACTGTTTAGTAATTTATGTAAGAATCAGGAAATTATTTGAGATTACATGCATTATTTTTTTCTTTATAAAAGTCACAGGTGAGAAGATTCCAGCTTAGATGGTCAAGGGCCAGATGTGGTCTCTCTTACATCACAGCACACAGCAAGAGAGCTCTCTATTCAGTCCTTCTCCTCTGACTGCAAGCTTTGTCCCTTCTCAAAGAACACAGATGAACTGAGTTGTTGAGTTCTGCCAAACCCCAGAATCCAGCAAACACTCTCACCTACTCTGACTCAAATATGTTTACTGCCTCTTCTAAGGTAAGTTTAATGCAGTATGTGCTTTCCTGTTTGACAGAAGGTTTTGCTACTTGGTAAGTTAAAAACCATAACCAGAAGAAGAAGAGGTGTTAAAACTCATTCTTGCCTGGGGAGGTTTGAAAGTTTAATGTCCTGCCTCCTGGCCAGGTTTGTGAGTGTGGTAATGGAGGTTCATAATTTACTCCTGCTCGTGGGGCTGGGTCACTGGGCAGATGAGTTGCCTGGCCTGTCCTCTCTGAAGCTGCAATCACCCTCTAGCTCCCATCCCACTTTCACAGTGCTCTTGAACCACTCTTCATTCCCGTGGGCAAACTACCTGACCCTGCTGTGGGACAGCAGTGATTTACCACCCCAGGGGAAAATAAAAATTAGAAAAAATATTTTTATGTAGATTTTCTTGGTTTACTTATTGATTGTTTCCTCTTACTTTATTAATGCGATTTTTCAGGAATGCAAAATATCTATACTGAGTCTTGTCTGGAGTGATTGATGCAATTCTACATTAAATACACTAAACAGTTCACGAGGTTAAAAGGATAACATAATAAACATATTTCCCAAACTCACACTTGCTCAACTGTTTACATTCATATCTGTAGAAGAAACAAAATCTGATTAATGGAACTACCCTGGTAGTTTTCATATTAACTGATCAAATCCCCTTTTCTAGACATGAATGTCATAACATAAGTTAAATGTATATTTTACAAAGTTGTCATGATTTTTATGGTGGAATAAGGGTCACTAATGAGCTTCAGTTCCATTTGACCTGCGTAAGTGTAGAAACAACCTTTCGCAATACTTTCTCTGTATTTATCCCCATCTTCAGTGTGTTTAAATAAGTAGTTGAAATAACAGCCACAGTGAAATAAAAAACCCAATGGGGACAAAAATGTATCAGACAAGCAGGTTACCTTTATGATAACTGGTTATCCATATGTTCAGATGGATACACATACTCTAAATCAAATGAGATATTTCAGGAATCGTGAAAAATGTTATCAGCTTTCAGAAGTTGGTTCTCAGAGGATAAATGGAGAGTTAAAAGTCTAGTCACATCTGCTGATTTCATATATGCTGTCATAATGCACTGTAACTAACGAAATAAGATATAATGAGTCAATGCATTTCCCAAAAAGAATGAAAATAATATGATTCTCAGCATTATGTATAAGACACACTTTTGGAATGGGAATATATGAAAGACCTGTCGATCACAATAAAAAAAAATTAAAAAAAAGAGCAGAGATTTTAAATATTTCTGTGATTTGAATACGAAAAATGAAATTAAGTAGGAGTTCCCAGGAATGAAAGGCCTAAGGGATAGCTCCTATTAAATTAAATTAAAGCTGACTCATTTCTCAGAGCAGGGATCAACAGTGAAGTTTCTATAGGTAGGAGGAGATGAACAATATTTTAAAAGTCTTGTAATGTGTTCATTTCTGTTCTGGTTCAATGTCAGCATTAAAAAGGATCTCTGACTGTAGAAAAGACTATTAAAAAGTAGCAGATACCTTTTGTGCCTCTGCAAGGTCATGATTGGTCAAATACATTTTAGACACCAGTCCCCAGACTTCCTGCAAAGATATGAAAAGTATAGAATGTAGGTATCCAAGCCTATGCTTAGGAAAAGATAGTTTATAACACTCTGTAATGGGTTTAGATACTGATATGGAATAGGGGAATTAAACATCTGCCTGCTCACCACAGACAATACAAAAAATGTTAAGAGCTAATTGGAAGAAGTGATTTAGCAGTCTGTATCACAAAACCTGTAAGATAGGCAATTGATCCCACAAGTTCAAATAATAGATATTTCAAAATGTTTGAAGCTGAAAAGTAAAGGATTGATGGTAAGAACAATGACATTTAAAGCATTTTAACAGAATTATTTTCCAACTGAGTTGTAAAATTGTTGACTTCAAGACTGTGCATTGGCTAATCATGAACAGCATGATGCAGACCTTACCTTTCTCTAAAAAAACACAGAGTCTTACAACTGAGTTAACAAGATTTATTATTTTTTAATAATAGATGTAAGTGCTCTACAAATGTAACCTAAAAGCAGGGAGTGTATATTTTATCACCCCACTGGAAGAGTTGGAAAGTGGATCCACATGCTACCCTTTGAGGATACAAGGTGGCTAAACAGAACTTATGAAAATGGTAATAAGTACAGACTGTTCTTATTCTCAGTGGCAATCTGATATGTGCTGGAGCATGGTCGGGCACACAGACACACAGCATTTCTCTGGGATCTCTGCATAAGTGCTGCAGAATATGGGGTGTTTTCTCACTGCTGTCACATCTAAGGTTTGCAAAGTTGGATAATTCAGGATCCTTCCTGGCAGTTATGCCATAGTTCTGTGTAAGCTGTAAATTATTGCAGTGGGATAGTCTCCAAACCACTCTTATGACTCTCAGATGAGCACCAAGATTTGTTTTTTCCTATCTTCAGCAAGCAGATGAAAATTAGAATTTTCTTTCATTAGGCATTTTGTCTTTTTTTTATTTTTTTTTTTATTAATACTTTAAAGAGGTATTGACTGCAGTTTCTTGATGGTTCACTGTGAGGGGACAGCTGTATGTATGGCTGAGAGTGAATATTTAACAAATAAATGGATAAAACATGGCTCTGACTGATTAACAAAATAGATCTCCATCAAAACTTGAACGAGGGTATTAAACATGAGTAGAAAACATACCCTGAACAACTACCTAGTTACTGCATAAAGGCAAAATTCCTCTGGAGAATGGAATACATGATCATGAATCATCTCACCTCTGAGTAATGACAATAAAATACTTTCCTAAAGAAAATCAGTATAAAAGAAATTGTAGCCCATAGGGATTGAGAAACCTGCAGAGTTAGAGATTCTATCTTTGGGTCAAACCTAAATTCTTGCTCACTGGAGTAATATAGACAGCTCTAAAATCTTTGCTCAAGGAAAAAAAAAGTGTTTTGCCTCTCTCAGGAGTCCTTGAAGCTTCCACTGAAACCTTTTAATTCCTTTCTAACTCTGTTCTTTAGAAGAATTTGAGGGTGCTTTTATACCAAGGGCACATGGAGGCAGAAATTAAATAAACAATAACCTAGATATTAGACTTCATGTTTTGTCAATGTATATTTATCATTTTGCAAAGAACTGGAATGTTATTATTAATCAACTTTATTGGGGTCATAAAAGCCCTGATCAGAGAAATGATTTGTCCCTGGCTGTCCAGCTGCAGAAACATAATCCAGGAGTCCTAAATATTGATGCCAAGAGCATCCAATCTTACATGTCTTTTATACCAGTTTTAAAAGTCTTCTGGCAGAAGATGAAAGGTGCTGTAAAAATATTAAGCTATACAGTTAAAAGACACTTTTTTTCTAGTTCCTATTCAATAGTCTAGGATGGAGGTCCCTGCCTCACAGATGTTTCATACTATAGGAGCTGTCTTGAGTACTGCCCTGATTATTTTTTAAAAGAAGTAGATTAGCACATTTCTTTATCCCACTTTTGCAACAATACTTTCTAATATTTATTTTTATTAAGACATTCATATTGCATGACATTGTTGCAACACAGTAAGAGAATTTGTTAGATTTCCATGTCCTTGAACTCTTGTAATGCAAGATTAAAAGTGCTACAAAGTCTCAAGAAAAATCATGAGGTGTGAGAGTTGTGTGAAAGCTTATGAATACCACGTCATGTTTGAGCTCTTTCCTATTCACTTAAACATGGTGCAAAGCTGATGTATTGTTGTAAATACACACAAAAAGGGGGATTTTTTTAAAAGAATAAATTTTTACAGATGTGCATTATACTAGATTTCAATGAGATCTTGGTTCATGTCCAGAGACAAGCTATTCACTCTCACACCAGGACTTCTCAATCAGATTTCAATTATTGTTTTCAATCTGCATGCAAGTACCTGTGTCTTGTATAGGATTTGGGAAGGACACAGTCTGAGAGCATCTCATCTGAGTGCTCCTCTCTTAGCACTGCAGCTCCATCCTCACCAAATCTCCACTGTTAGGTAAAATCCTGATACTCTTTTTTAAAATTAATTAATCTCATCAAAATTATTTCTTTCTTACTGCCTTTTTGATAGCATGTTGTTCCAAGGTCTACAAGAGTACATTTTTTGCTTCAGAAATGACCATTTTAAGAGACTTTTGTCTGCTTATGTCTATGCCTGTGATTTATCACACCCCTCAGTTGCACTGGTACACTGAAATAAACACTGACTCCAGCAAAAAGACACCCCAAACTAAAACACCAAAGACAAAAGTAATTCCTTACTTCACTTTACAACAGAGCATGTAAAAGGGGTAAGGAATTACAGCCCAAGATAGCAGCCAGCAGTTGAGAACAGGCTGCAATATTGAAAAAAGCTTTGTAACATGGAGACAAAATATATGCAAAATTGAATCATTAAAAGAAAAAATTATTTGGAAATGGTTGGCTGAGAAAATTTTACTGCAAGACAGGAATCCAGATGAAATGTACTAATTCACTACTTCAGCATTTTGGGCCCAACATCAATTTGTTTTTTATGAAAATTTATATAACAACAGGCCACAGGATGAACTTTCATTTTGTTTCTCAGTAGATTGGTCTGAAAGTTTTCCTTAGAGAAAAAAAGAAAATAGAAGCAAACTCACCCAAGACTTAATTTATCAGGAGGAGTCCAACGAAATGAACCCTTAAAAAACAATTTAAAGAGAACAGGTCTGAGGCTGCACTCATGTATAGCCCAGCTGTTAACATTACTAGAGGTCAAACTTAGTTTGTTTTCAGCATGTTTCCTTGAACAGATATTAGTCTTTGTCTTTAATTTTGGCTATGTTGGTATTTTCCTAGCTCAGGTTAATCTAACACACCATCTGTCTTATTGTTTCTTTAAAAAACCTCAACAACCGACATTTACAGTCGCAGTATTTGAAATACTTTTCTTTGGGTCAGTTTACTAAATTGCTTCATATTAAATAAACAAAATCACAGTCTGCTTTGTTTTGAATAGTGTAAATTTATTTATATAATATCTGTTATTTTGGGGTAAAACCTCAAGCAAGCCATATCCTTAACCCCTATAAGAAATTATAGATCTACAGAAGTTACACTGGTTTCTGCTCTCTGAGGGCCCGGCACAGGAGGTTATTACATGATACAGACACATTTTAGATATTTCTTTTACTAAAGGCCACAGTTTTCAGATGATCAGAGTGGGAAACAGGGTGTTTTTGCAAACATATATAACATTATAACTGGGTGTTATATATTCATTATAAATTAATTTATTTTTTGTCTTTCTTGATGTGACCTGATCTGACTTCAGCTGTTAATTTTCAGATGATATTGTATCTAGCCCTTCAGATGTTTAAGATCAGATTTAAGGCTAAGTTAAAAAAAAAAAAAAAAAAAGTGGATTTAAGTGTATAGGACCCATATTATATTCCCAAAAGTCTGTTGTGCCTGTGACCAGAACTCACTGTGAGGCCTCACCATCTGATTTATACAGTTCTCCAGCTCTTCCCATGGGTTACATGAGAGAAAGATTTGCCACAACCTACTCCACAAGTGGTGCATGTGGTGCCTAGACTAGACAACACTGAATGCTGCAGAGGGTGATATCTGACACTTTCTCCAGCTTAGGTGCCCTTGTGTTATGAAGCTTCAGAGTCTGAAACAGAATAATGTGTTTTTGTTAAACATATTTTTTTTCCTCAAAAAAACCTCCTTTTTCTCCCCTTTCCTAAGAGTGGTTAGAGCAGTGCATACAAAGTCAGAGCTTTAAGATACTGTCCCTTCTCAAGTCTCATTGCAATATATCCCTGAGGGTATTTCTCACATAAGAAGAATAGTAGATGAAAATGTACACTGACAATTCTGCTTGTCAAAGTTGAGCCTCTATACATCCAGGAATGAAAAATTCCCTGGCTCAGAGGCAGCATGTGGTGTTGACTGCACTTCTGGACAATTCTTGTCTCTCTTTATAGCTCTAATTTATTAAGTAGGGGAAGGGGGCAAAAAAACTACCTTTATAAAAGAAAGGTTCCTTTAAAAGCTGGAAATTGACCTCAGTTCATGTAGTTGAGGATATGTGTTTAAATTTTCTGCACAAATCCCACATGTTCTTCCTGCTGTAGAATTTATAGGGATGCAATCAAGCTCTGTTCTGCATGTAACTCCTTCTGCTGTCAGTGGTCATCTTCTTACTGGCATCTAAAATCGGATTTGGGTCCATGGAAATGTAGGGTTTGTTATAAGTTTCTCAATCCCTCTTTTATAGAAAGCACTATTAAAAGGAGAAGAATCCTGAATGCTTCAATTTTTTATAACCAAAATAGAATGGTGCAAATTAGCATCATGTTTTTCCTAGAGATTGAATTTACCAAATCCTTAAAGAAAAAAAATGTTTAGTAGAATATATACATATAATTTTATTACAAACCACATGAAAAATCCAACTGAAGTTGGGCCAAATGTTTAAACCATCAACTCTTTAGAAACTTTAATTATGCTTTAAGACCATTTTCTGGTTAAAGTGAATGCAAAGTCCTCATAAATCCCATATGAAGAATTTAATCTTTTTTTCTTTACACTATAGCAGTTAGACCCATAATATTTTATTTGTGTTTAAAATTAAATTAGTATTTTATTTAGTTTCAAAATATTAGAAAAATAAACCATTTCTAAACAGAGTAACTGCATGAAACAATAAAACTTTATTTAACAGACCATTTTCTATTAAAAAACCAATCAAATACTTCTACAGGCTTTGATAACAAAATCAGAATAAAGTCCTGCTCTTACTTAAAGATAAGATGGGGCTGTGTTAGTATCTCTGTTTGAAAGGATTGATGGTATTACAAACACTGTAAATGTAACCATGCATGTTCTTCAGGATGTTTCCTTCTCCCCAGCTGACTTTGTATTTCTGTTAAAATAGTGTCTAAGAAATTCAGTGATTTTGTTGCCATATGTTTCATGACCAAGGTCCTGCTTGTGTGCCTGTCCTTCTTTCTACTTGGACACAAAGTGCTGGGAGAGGTGTAAGGCAGATCCTAATTGGCCCTTTATTTTTAAGTGAATGTTCAATAAAATACTCTTCTCTTCATCGAGCTCTTTCAATAACTAGACAGCTATCATAAAATTACAGTACTTTCAAGAGAAATTGCTAATGAAATCAAATTTCAAAACAAGATTTAGTTCAACAGAGAGGAGAGAAGATCATCAGATGTAGGTTTAATAATAATTGTTCATGTGTATGAGAATTACATTCCAAGTATATGCAAATTTTCTTCCTAAAAAAGCCACTACCATAATCATACAGAGGAATTAGTTTACCAAGGACTTGGTTCAATTACACATGTTCTCTGTGGTCCAACAAATCTGACATGAATTGTGAATCATTCCTGAAAAATTACAAGTACTACAGGAAAGCCATCAATTTTCAGATAAAAGAAGCAGCTGTTGTTGCAGAAATCTGGTTTTACTATCCTCCAGCAGAACAGTACACAAAGTTTCACTAATGGAGGCAATTCAGGAATTATAAAGACTTTGGTTTAGATGTATATTGCTTTTCCCAGAATCACCAAACAATTCCAGTTCAATATGGTTTGCAAACACAAAAGCAGGTCTGTAAATGTCTCTTGTGAGTATTTTATAAAATTGACACTTTTCAAAGTTGTCCAAGATATTGCAGTTGACAAGGGAATCAAACAAGATTGCTTTGAATCTTATATTAAGCCAGTAGCAATAAAGAAATACAATTTTACAGTGATTTTTCCTATGACTGTATTAAAATTATGTTGCAATTCCTGAGTGTCTGGATAAAATTACTTTTATTTACCATTCAATCACCATTGAATTACCTAAGCAGATGGAAATACTTTAATCTCTTCTTATTGTGTTTGTCTCATGCTGGGCACAATGTATGCTGAAATCAAAAGCTCAAGTCAAACAGGCCAAAATTTTGATATTTAAAGAAAAAAAACCATAAAGGAGTCAAAGGACATTCACTGAGAACTTTGTTTCTCAAGAGCCCCAAAATCCAGAGCACCCTCCTGTAGTCCTCATTTAAAAAATATTGATCATTATGTATTTGAGTCACAGGTTATTTTGAAAAGTTTTCCAGCTGAAGAATCATTTATCTATTCCAATCACACAGCAGCAGCCCCAGCATAAAAGGAATGTCAGAAAATAAGTAAACCAGGAACCATTATGAAGATCTATCCAGGACCAATAACTCTATCTGCTACCCAAACAGGTTCTTTCTGCATTACAGAAGCAGAGGAAGAAAACAGCTCAGTAAATGTGATTCTTTGTGTTTTCTTTTAAAGCAGGTTCAGAGAAGCTGGAACAGCAGCCTGTCCCCAAGAGGAGGGCACCACTTCTCCCTCTGCTCTAAACCCCTGCCATGTGAATTGTTGCACATGATGTGCACAATACACAATTCACAATACAATGGCCCGAACAGCAGCTGAGCCTGCAGCAAGCCTGACACACCTGAGTCTTTACCTGCCAATGGTGGAAATTCACCTGCTCACAAGAAAGCCAGCAGTGTCTGTGAATGACACCCTGCTTCCACAGCTTGAGTCATCGTTTTCTTGATGAATCCAGAAAAATGAATTAGGAAGTATGAGCTTCTGTAATTCACAGATTGGGACATATGTGTCAGGGAAGTTTTCAACAGTTTTTTTACAAGAAAATGTAAGCTTGTAGATATTTAAAAAGTTAGAATTTAGAAACTGGATTACTTGTTTTGTTGGGGTTTTTTGTGTGGTTTTTGAGGTTTTTTTCTTTTTTTTTGTTTGTTGTTTTGTTTTTACTTTCTCCAGAATAATTTGCTAAAAATATCTTTCTGGTATAAAGAGGAAAGTTGTTGTGGAAAAGAAATATAAAGGAAGTGGATCCAGCTGAGCCAAGTTCTCACATGCAGGGGCATTTTATCCTGTGCCTTGCACAGGTCACACTGGTTTATCTCTTGAATATTGTTCTTCTTCTAGACCAGCGAGTAAGCAATTATTCTCACACAGGATCCTCTTCAGAAGACAACTCTGATGTACACTATTAACTTAGTCTGGGATAGCATTCATTCTGTACAAGAATACTTGTGGAACAATCTCTTATACACAGACAATTTGCTCTTTGCCACTTTCTGTGGTTCATTTTCATCAGCTAAAGTGATAGATTAATGATGTATCAGCACTGCCTCTGTCCTGGTTTTCTCTGTCCTAAACTAGTGCCCTAGATAACAGACACTTCTGATCCTGTCAGGGGGGTGAGAGAGGGAGTAGTGAAAGAGAGCAAAAGTAATTGGTAAGTTTATGCTTTAAAGGAAAGCATTAAAACCTCTGAAAATTCCTAAGGAATAAAAAAAAAACAATATAATATTAGTTCAGGAAGTTAGCTGTGGAATGAATTGCATACATAGCATTTGAGTGAACCTTTTTTACTATATTAATATCTTATTGTACTTAAACATGACATATTATTCTAATAATGGTCTTTTTAGTTACATATACTGTAAAGGTAAGATGATTTCATTGTATTTAGTACAATTTTATTTAAGACATCAGAAGCTACCATTTATTGTCTCTAATTTCACATGACATAAACACATCTTTAATTTCACCACAGCCAGGAGTTACTTGCAATCTATCAATGATTTCCCATACAGCAAGTCCTGCTGCTGGCTCTTGGCTCCTCCCTGCAGCCTGAAGCTCATTTGTCATGAATTTCCACCTTTTCTGCTCAAGTTTAAATTGTGTCACTTCTTTTATCATATTCATAGGATTTAAAGGAAACTTAAGGCAATTGCATGGCATATTTTACTATGGGTATATATGACATTTAAGATTAAAGTGGTTCAAATATTTTATTCAAATTTTTTAATCTGAGTTTCATATACTGAGTCTGCACAAGGTCTAATGCAGCTATTTTTCTTTACCCCCCTCTTCACTAAATCCAACTACTGTAGTAATGTCACCTATAAAACAGGATAACTCAAGGAAAGAATCTTTCTTTAAAACCACACTAAATAATTTAAGGTTTGGATATGTATGATGATATTCCTCCAGGCACTTTGCACAAGTTTAGTGTTAAATTTGGCATCCAAGCTGGTGCTTGTATCAGTGATCATTTCCTACAGGTAAATTAGGCCAGTTTTTCATGTCAGAAATCAGTGCTAGCTTGTGCTCCAGTCCTTGTGCAGGTCCCTCAGAGGTGGAAGGACCTCTGTGCCTCTCAGAGCACGCCTGCTCTGTCCCATGGGCATTACTGTCATCCAGAACTTCTCATGAGTAGGAGACAGACAAACTCAGGGCTCAGGGTGCTGCATCTGAGCTCCCCCACGCTCCTGATGATGGGACAGTGCTCATTACTGTGTCACTGCACTCCCACAGCCTCACTGCTCTCACAGGTCAGTTCTACAGCTCTGCCCCCTCCAGATGAAGTCTGATCTCAAAACCTTGTTTCTGTGATTTTTTGTTGAGCATAAGAACATCTTTAATTTTTAATTTTTAGTGTATGCCATCAGTCTGTGGTAACTTTCATATTTATGTTCAGGCAAGAGCACCGATTGAGCTGCCACCCTCATGCAGATGTAGGAGACACTGCACTGACTGCATTGCTGCATTTTCTCTAGTAAAGCTCGGTCTTTGAGCTTCATAATCTTTCTGATGTGAGCAGAGTTATGTAATATAAGCCATATTTGCCTCAAGTATGTATTATTTAAGGTGGGAAGCAAAGAAGTTTTCTTATCTAGCCCAAACTCCTGCATAACATGGGTTGTAGACTTTCATCCCATAATTTTGTCAGTGTTTTTTTTTAAGCCATGTCCTTTTAGAAGAATAATGGAAGCTTCTTTGTCTTAAAACTGCCAGAAAATGTAGACAGTTCTTAACCCCCAGAACTGCCAAGGAAATGTGTGCACGTTAAATCTTTTCTATTTTAGTATTAACTAGTGTTTGGCTAAGAATAAAATATACAAGGCATAATTAAAACCTGCTGGATTTCTTCTACAGCCCGTGTCCTCAATAAAACAAAGTAATCAAAGCTGTGGCACATTCAAAAAAGACTTGGTTTGTTCTAGAAAAAAAAAAAAAAAAATCTGGTTAGTTTTCTCCAGGAAGCTAAAGATTAAAAAAATATACTATCCCACAGCAGTAAATCTGCTTAATAAACAGCCTCTCACATGAATAAACTCTGTTTAAAATTGTTACTATTTTTATTTTATTATGCAAGAGGAATTACATGAAAAAGCTGAGAATAGATTAGAGACAAAAGCCTGAGTTGATATAAATGTTTTGTTTGAAAAGTTTAATGGCCTGGTCTGTTAGGCTTTCCTGGCAGGACACAAAAATCTCAGTAGCTAGTGTCCTTATATTTGTTTTCTCTTGTTTATTTCCTTTTGTGTATCACTAAATTTGAACTCCCTACACTATAATTACACTGTATTTCCTTAGTGATTCAAAGCCTGGTGGCTGGAGCTGAATGAATAATATTTGACTGACTAAAAGTTCAGCATATTCTAACCCCTAATTATTTATCATGTACCAAGAAATAAGGGCCGTGTTAATAAATTTCATTAAGTGCAGGCTGCTTGGTCTGGGCAGTGGCATTTGCCTCTCACAAAGCTGTAGAGTCACAAGGCACAAATCAGCATTTGTCTCTCTTCCCTTGCACACTGCTGCTGTCTCATTTAAGGAGTATGGTCTCCAGCCACAGCCATTGCACTTTGGATTTTCAGAGGCATGTCTGCAGTGGTGCACACTCCAGCCTGGAGCTCAGAGGTAACACAAAGAACAGCGATATTTATTTTGCAGAAGGTGACTGAAACAGTGTCTGAAGCATGCAAGAAGTGCCGGAAGGACTCTAAATCCTCGTAAAAATGTATATACACGAAATGAAGACTGCTACTTCTGATCCTGCCAAAGGGCATCTTTCAGATATCCCATGTGTAACAGAGGCTACTAGCCAGCTGGTGGCCTAGTGGGCTGCAAAACACACCAGCATATAGCTGGAGCTACTCTTAAAAAGCACTGAAAATACATTTTACAAGCCAAACCCATTCATTTTCATGAGTTTTCCTTTTAAAAAGTAAATTAGAAGAAAAGTAGATCCGAACAAAAAGCTGGACAGACACGAACAAGGATTAGCATAGCTAAAAACCTCTCCAAACTTCTGTAGAACTAAAATAACTCAGTGCATTAGATAGTGGATCTCTTTATATGAAAAACAGATGGGTGAAGGAAGTAGAAGAAAAGTCACTGCAGAGAACTAAAAAAGATACAAAATATCATTTAATAAGGTAAAAAATGTCTTCAGTTTGCGCTTTTTCTAGCACTCACATCGGCTGCACAGATCCTTTCAAGGAAGTGCCTTATTCTCATACCTACTAACTGGCTTCTCAATTCTGCTGTAGAAATCATATCATGACTTGCAGCTTCACTCAGATCGCACAGAAGTTGAAGTCAAATGTCTAGGCTTACAAGAAGAGGGCCAAACTAACACTAGGACTGGCTACACAGTCTTAGATGTTTTTTAAAAATTAGTTCTGAGACATTAGGTATGTGAGTGGGATGCAAAAAGTTTTGAGAAAAAGAAGGCTCTTTTCTTTTTTCTTTTTCTTTTTTTCTTTTTTTTTCCCCCCAGGAACTAGATCTCCTAAACACTAAAGAGCAGTTCAAACATGCTGTAAATATGTAAATAGTCAAACAATAAGAAAATTACCAAAAACTCTGACAGTGGTAAGGTCTTCTGCTCCTCTAGAAGTAGCTCATGAGATGTTACAGAAAAGCAGTGCTGTTTGCTGTTTTCATTTCCTGGCTTTAGTGATAAAACTCACATGCTTTAGAAAAGATGCAAAGGATGTACAATAGGAATAATTTCTTCCAGAAAAATTTCCTTTTAATCTTTCACATAAAAGAGATAGATTTAAACCTGAAATAGAGACTTTTCAAAGCCTTTACACTATTCTTTACTTTATCATTAATCATAACAGCTTTAGCTTTTTTTGAGATATGTATAAATTACAAACTCTTTTAAATTTGATGGGGGATAATCTAAGACATATTCTGTTACAGAGTTGGTGAAACAATGATTTGATGCTTATATGGAAAAGAAATGAAAGATGCTGCACACTAAGGAGAAGTATTAATTGAATTTATCCTACTAGGGCTAATTTATAGAGACTGGGCCATTTAACAACAAGAATGGAGATGGCACATAACAATATAAATCATAATTACATATAATGATTTGTATCACTGAGATGTTCAGCTGCAATTAATGGGATAAGCTAGGTCTTTTGTTTTGAAGATTAGTTTTAAATTGTTAAACTAGTAGACAATTTTTTTTAAAGACAGGGCCTAAATTGTTAATGCCTTCATGATCACTAATAAATAAAATATTAGGATGAGATATAAAATCATTTCTATTTCGACTGTTTCCCAAATCACTCTGCAAATTTATTGACAAGCACTGTGAAGGTTATCACTCAAGGAATAAGATTAAAAAAAAAAAACAACATAAAAAAATCGAAGACCTACAAACAAACAAATGAAAGATGCAAAAATTCTTTGGATGAACCTTCTTAGTCAAGTGTTCTAATAGAAATGTATTCTTGATTTCTAAAAAAATCCAGTCAAATAACATGTCGATAGTTGGTATGTTATGTTGGGTAAAGAAAAGTTTAAGAATGTAAGTGTTCAGTTAAGGTTATGAACAAGGCTTTGAGAATATCTGAATTTTTGATTCATTAAAAGAAAAAAAAAAAAGAAAAAAACTGAAGGATATTCTTTTTAAATGTCCCATTTGACATGGCCTTTTATTCCCATAGGGGTAAAAGCTGTAAAACTTGTATTCAGCTCTGTCCTAAATTAAATATTTAATTAAGCAAGAATTTATTTTCCCATTCCCTCTTTCACCTCCCAACTCTCAACAGAGACTCAGCTATAGCACAAAATTTTATTTATAGTGTGTATTTGTTTCCTAGCAATGGTTCCAGGAAAGGACAGAACATAGGAAAGAAGGTGAGAAGAAATGAATTATTAAGTATTTCATCTAGCTCTCAAGTGTCACAAGTATTCACATGTAATCTGTGACTTTCCCATTCTTTTAGTCTAGGAAAAAAATCAAAAAGGTAATATTTTTATTTTTTACCACATACTTTTACCCCACTGATGTCAACAAGGCCAAAGGACAAACTGTAGCCTTAAGGAAGCTGAATGGTGACAGTTCTGGAATCATCTGGGTGTTTGCTAGAGTATGAAAAACTTCAGACACTGTCTCCTGTCATTCCTTTCACATGCACAGGGCCTAAAGGCTGAGAGCTGAGCATCCCCTACAAAGGGCAACCTCAGCCAGCTCCTCTTGACAGGATTTTGATGCAGAACAGCAACAAAAAGTCAGGCTGGGGAGATCTTCTACATCTGTTCTGAGCAATTAATCCCCTAGAGGTAACTCCACTCACATGAAACTAATTTTGCAGTGTTTTAGCTAGAATGTGATTGAGTGAGCAGACTGAAAATTGAAGAGACTCAGTATTTATTTTGTGAAAACAAATGAAGAGGCCATTAACCTTCCAATAGAAATGATTACCATGTATATTTTAAAACACTACTCTTTTCTGTTCCCAGACTTGAGAGCTGTGCAACAGCTTTGGTGACAATCAAGATGATGCTGCTTGTCAACACTAAGCCAAAACAGATTATTGTGATGAGGGAATCAAATCTCTCCAAAGACAATCATGAAATCTGACACCATAGACTCCTGCAGCCTCTCTTGTAATCAATCAGCTGTAGGTAAATTCTCTCAGAGAAGAAAGTAATCAAAGTTTATTTCAGTGTACATTAAGAAAATTTCCTAGACCTCAGTGAAATAAATGAATGCCTCTCTCACAAATTAGTGTCTGTTTTGGGCTTCAATAAAGAATGCTGAATTTCCTGTATTCCTTGAATCTATGAGGCCACAAAAAAAGAAGTAAATGCAATTTCTAAGATTTCAGATTCACATAAATCCATCAGCTTGTATGTGCATACATTTTATCATTCCATTGCCAGTGTACAGACACGAGAGACAGGTTTTGTCTAGATATATTTTATTTTGTGCATAGACACAGATACTTAACAACACAAAGTTTTCTTGAAAATGATGGTGAAGAGGGTATCGAAAACTCTGCTCTGGACTGACATGAAATCACTGTTAAAAATAATAACTTTTATCATTATTAGCTCTGAATGATTTTTTTTTTTTATTCCTAGTAGTTCTTACGTAGTATAGGCTGATCAAAATAGAAATGTTCCACATAATAAGCAGGTTTTTAAATAATGCTTTAGCAGTGTACCTATCCTCTATGAGAAAAAAAATGGGGACAGGAGAGTTAGGGTATCTGAGCAAGTACTTGTCTTAAAAGTGTACCTTACAGCAATTTTATTCTTTATCCACTTTTATCTCCACATTACTTCCAAAGAATTTTGCATCTTATTACCCAGTTTTACTCGTAGTTGATGGAAGGAAGGATATCAAAGTATTATTAAAACCCTGGTAGCTGAGTAGAGGAGGAATACCAAGATAACTACCCCCAACTGAAGAATAAATATATCTCCAGAGAAGTCACATATGTTACTGTTAGATACTTAACAATACACACAGGACAGAACTGTACAAAACTCACAGGAAATCAGGCTTTATACAACCTACTTTTCCTGCAAGTGCTTATCTTCCTGGCTGTGTACAAAGAAATTCCCAGGGTAAACACTATTTAGCCACAACTCAGTGTGAAAGAATCACATTCAATAGCTTGGTCACCCTGCAATTTCTGAGGCCAAGCTGTTTTAGAAACATTCATTTCTTCTGTGTTAGAAAGTCAAACATAAATTCAATCTCCTTGTGGTGTCCCTCCCACAAAACAACTTTTGGGTGAACTCCATTCATTTATTTGGAGAAGTTTTGTAGCACTGAGTGCAAGTAAACCTACTGGAGATAAGTGTTTTTAAACTTTCTAACACATTGCCTGAGCAATAGACACAGCTTATCCCCTTCAGGCTCCATCCTCATTCACTTTGATATTGAAAATAATTTTTATTTTAATAAATTGCTTTGGCAAATGTAAACTAGTCATCCAAACTTACATTTAACTCAAAGATAAATTTGACCTACTGCTTCCAAATGGCAGGTTAACCATAGAATCATAGAATGTTTTGTGTTGGAAAGGTCTTTAAAAATCATTTCATTCCAATCTTGCTGCCACGGGCAGGGACACTTTCCACTGGACCAGGTTGCTCAAAGCCCCATCCAAATGTGGACTTGAACACTAAAAGAGAGGGCATTGTCCCCAGCTTCTCTGGGCAACTTGTTTCAGTGCATCACCACTCTCACAGAAAAGAAAATATTTAATTCATTTACAGTTTCAAATTAAACTGGAATTTTATAAGCCAAGTCTGTATCCTCTCATAATAAAGAAATTATGACTGCTGTGCAGAGATATATGGATAAGATCAGTTGAAAGCTAAAACCATGTAAATAATTATTGCTACTTTTCAAAGATTTTATGTGTATAAAAGAGATTGATATGAGTGTTTTTGTTTTTTTTTTTCCCTAGCTGAAACACTCAGGGGTTTGTAAGTCATTGAATTTTAGAAACAGCAGGATCTCTTGTTCTAAACAGATATGTGTCTTGGGCCCTCCTTCCCCATGGAGCTCTTTTACGACTAAATCTGATAGGAATTTATTCCAGAGTTATCTTTAAGATATCAAACAATTTTTTCTCAGCCCTCAAATCCAGGTAGATCTTCAAGTCTGGGATAAGTTTTTATTATTGACAGAATCAAGTGATCTAGTTCCCAAAGAGCTTTTGTAGTTGGTAAATCTTTTAAGAGACACTTTATTCTTATGACAGTCCTCTACATATCCAGAAACATAGCAAACATTTAGAAAATGCTTTGCTTGCCAGCAGATTAACTGTTCTGACTGATGTTAAAAAAAGAAAAGAGCTATTACTAGTATTGTCATAAATTGGTGGTCCCTTCCCCCTGCACCTCAATGACCAGGCAGAAGATCTGAGCTTACAGAAGTTTGTCTGGGTGGATCTGCTCTTGGATCAGCCTGGGACTGGTAGAGCCATTGCTCAGGGCTGAATTACTTAGCTTGAAACAAGCACACACAGGATGATTTTGATGGGATATTTAGTCATAAAAAATTAGTTGTCATGAAAATCTATTTTCATTTAGAAAAGAGGATTGTTGGACAGGAACACCATGGAGAAAAATCCACCTTAAAAATATGCAGATAATGTGAAAAGTGAAGGGACACACTGAAAATGCAGAATTAAACAACACATAATCAATGCCAAACACTGATAAGTAGGTTACTATGCTATCTAAAGACCTATTTTTATGTTTTACAGTTTTCTTCACTTAGAACACATCATCTCATTGCATGCTAGCTCACACCAATTATCATTATGTATGAACTGTGTGTCTTTTTGTGTCAATGGACTGTAAGTTCTCATAAAAAATAAAGCATGTTGAGCTCTCAAAAAATAAAATACAATGAAAAAAGATTAATTGGATAAAATCCAGCTTGGAGATTTATTCTATTTTTATGTGAAAAAAGTGTAGGTGCTTTATGATCCCTCTGGGTGAAACAGTTCTTAAACCTTGTGACTTTTAATATGAGTATATGAAACCATACAGATTCAAATAAGATTTATGAACAACATACACTTCAAATGATTGTCTACACATAGCAAAAATAAAAGCTCATCTCATCACTAGTTTCTTCTCACCCTGAACTTTCCCTTTAAATCTTATAAACCTGATAAAAGAAGCAAGGGGGATGTCACAAGTCTAAACTGTTTTTCTGTCATCGGGTCAGTAAGGTTTCATGTATTTTCAGACAATTTTATGATTTACAGTTCTCACATTCCAGTCTGGTTATGACTATAGCGACTGTCACATCCATGAGTCACATTATTAATCCACTGCCAGACTCTGTTTGAACTGCTACACTTGTGAAGGAGCCAGCAAGAAACTCTTGGTTTTTGCAGACTGTCTGGTAGATCCTTAGTGAGTGAAAACTAAAGTTTCATAGACCTCAATCCAATTCCAGCCAAACACAGCCACTGATAGTCCCTTGGTGTTTATCTCAACTCCTATTGACTTATTAGGTGTCTAAACAGCAGTAGCATGCAGGGATCAGAGTCACAGAACATGCATTTTGTAGAAATGCCAGAAAAATATTTGGAGATGACAGTGACAAAAGAATATTTCTACTGCATTGTGCTGATAAATCTTACAGAACATCCCACATTCAATAATGTAATTTAGTAATCAGTTTTTTATATTTGTCATATTACCCTTCTGTATCATCCAACCATTGGTGTTAATAAAAAAATTTTACTCATGACAACATGGAGCTAGAAGCAAACAATCTGATTAAATTCCTGTCATGCTGAAATCTTTACTGAGCAACTCACAGGCACAAATATTAGTTTAATATTTAACAAGAATGATGCTAAAATACATGAACATCACAACTGTATTACAGATACATTTTAAATTTTGGTGAGTTATTTTCTGAATAGACTACTGAAGACTGATTAATGAAGCAAGCCCTTTTTGCATTGCAGTAAGAAAGAGCATCATTTTTTTTTCTCTGTATTAAGAGAATTCTGACTTGAATCCAGTATCAGAAACAATAAATGCAGTCATAAAAATCAAGGACTGTAAAAAAGTCATGAGAAAATATTAATCAGAGCATATTACTTATTTAGAAACTGCTGGAATTTCTCAGTTGTGGAAAAAGTGTTTAAGAAAAGATTTTGAGGGAATAACACAACAGGTGTGTGAGTCTTAAATGAAATGAAGGGCAAGATGGGGAAAATCCTCAAAATTCACAAAGTTTGAAAAGTGGGCAGTGAAAAGCAGTAATAAGACTGGAGATGGAGCTGATGCTTCAATACAAATGATGAGATGACAGGACAACCCTTAACATTAAGGCAAACCATTGTGGGACTATGTATGGCAAGGGAGGTCACAAGCACAGTAAAGGACGTGGCAGTGCAAGAGCTCTCACAGGAGGTTTGGTGTGTAGGACTACATTTGGAAAAGCCCAAGAAAGGATGTTTATAATAGAAGTACAAGATGATGAAAGTCTGGACAAAACCTTTAGCTGAAGATGATAGGAAGGGGAGATATCCTAGATTTGTTGTATGGGAGGAGCACGACCGTGCTCATAGTGCTGTGATGAGGTGATCTGGTGTGTGAGTGACCACGGCCTAGACCAGGCAGATCATCACCCTGACTGCCACTATGACTGGGGAAAGGCAGCATGGAACATATGAAAGTGGAAAAAACAGGATCAAGCAAAAGGAGGAACAACAACTACAGTTTGTACGTTCAGAATACGGAGCTCAATTTCTATATGCAGGAAAAAAATATACAAAAAATACAGAGAGAAAAAAAAATCATAGGATCATTTATGTTGGAAAAGACCTGTAAGACCATCATATCCAATCATAAACTCAACACTGTCAAGCCCACAACTTAACCAAAGACTACTGAAAACAAATAATAAGGAAAAGAGTAGGAAGAGAATGGATGCTCATCTCAGAAGATTGGAAAGAAAAGGTCCCTTAAAGACAAGGAAGACTAGAGAGGATAATGAATGAGAAATATCTGCACTTACAGAAGAGAAGGAGCAAGAGTGAGGTGAGTGCTTGTATAGAAATCTTGCTGTTCCTCTCTGCTTTCATATATAGACAGTCAATGACAGGAGTGGGAGGCTCAAGAGACTTAATTAAAATTGCAAATATGCTTATGGGGTCCTACTTGATTTTGGAGTTACAGTACTTAAAATCCAGTAGAGTTTAACTGAGCCTGTCTGCATTCAGGTGTAACTCTTACCATTTGATTTGCAAAGTGTATGTCCACATGGGAGCTAATTACTCTGTGCTCCTTTCACAGTCAGTGAAGAGAAATTCATACCTGTAGGAAACAACTTAGGCTGATTTATCTCTGGCTCTCCTATTTGGATGAGTTGGGTCTGCTTTTGGCCAACAGAATAACTCTTTTTAATGATTATTTTATAATGATGTTATAATAGTCTCTTTGGTCCAAAGCACTCTAAATTAATTTGAGATTTTTCTGAATTTTCTGAACATGTAGACTGAGACCATAAGAATCCACTGGCATCATAAATTATGTCCCTTTACTTATAAAATGTTGTGGTCCTGGGGATATTTATGGCAGCATCGATTCAGGTCCAGGCACTCTTTTAGCTCTAATGGTCACCTTTGCATTTGATCATTCTGTGAAATCACAGGGAATTAGGGAAATATCTGTCACCATGCTAGACAGTAGTAAACAGAAATTTTACGGTAAAAGGCAGGTGATTTGATTTTGCTTATATATTTTTTCTACAACTGAGGGTCACAGTTCTCATGTGTGTGCCCTTTCATACGTTAATGTACATATTTAAAATTCATATGTTTATATATACATGTTTAAATACACATGCTGTTTATATTAAGGTTGTTTCTCCATTCCAGCAGTGATAACAGAACCAAAACTCCCTTGATCATATTCCCTCTAACATCTGCTTGCTTTTTCATACATACCCACTTGGGACAAAGTTCTTTGAGCCTATTCACCTCTTTAACAATTTTAGTCAGCTCAGAGAGTACAGAAAAATGGGAATTTCATGCAAGATACCTCAACTGGAGAAAAATTAGATAAGCATGAATTATGACAGTTATAAAAATAGCAAAATAATCCACCCTCCCTCTTGTGTGTATTTCTCCCTCTGTATGGGTCCAAACTCAGTTTTTAAAAGGAAGTTTAGGAAAGTAGATACTGATGTTCCAGATCTGTACTTTTTTTGCTGCATCAAATACCTACTGGAAGGAAGGCTCAGCATGGGTGTTTGTCCTGGAACAACACACTTGTGTAATTTATTTGCTTTTATAAAGCCTGGAGTGGCTCTAAGAATCCTTTAGCATGTGACCTGGAAGAAACTGGAAGCTATTGCAGTAGCTTTGGATTGCCAGACTAGCAGGTTTCTGCCAGGCATCACCAACTCTGCCCTGCAATATTGTCTCAAGCTATTTGCATTGGCTCTGTGCTGCAGGGTGAGCTGTCATTTGGCCATTTCCACCAGTTTTTCTTCACCAAAGAAGCAGTCTAGCCCTCAGCTCACAGCATTTACAAAGCACTGCTGTTTTCTATTTAGGGGTGAGGGAGAGGGTTGAAAGTTTAGCCTGGTATTCTTCAGCCTTCACTATGTAGGAGCACTTCACATCATTAGCTCAGTGTCTGCCAACACACTGGCACACTGCATGGGAATGCTCCTTACTTCCAAAAATAACAAAGCAAGAACAAGGGAAAAGCCTGTATTTTATACAAAATAAAGCAAGCTTTAGTCTACTATGTGTACTCCTAAGTGAACCCACAGAAGAATTTCCTTATGTCTCTCAAAGCTAAAAGAAAAAATTAGAAATTACGGGAATAAGGGTACAGGAAAGCTCAAAAGGGACCATGGGTGGTCCTCAGTAGTTAGACACCACAGGATTACTTAGTCAGAAAGCAAAGCTCTGGAACAGAAACCAAACTTCTGTGGCAGATGAGAACTTTATAACAGCCATAGAAGTGGGGATTCCAAGGAGGATACTTGCCTAGCCATGCCTTCAAACTCAAGACCAGTAGTAAAAAACCAAAATCTGCAACTATATCACAATAAAATATCAGAAGAGGCACCTTCCTTTATCAGAATAAAGTTCAGATCATCCAACCATCCCTACTGACATAGACACAGGGACAAAAAATTTCTCTGAAACCTGATTCTAACATAATATACAATCCCTTAATACAGAGTGTTTCAACAGGTCATATAAATAGACACCACTAATTGTTTGATATACCAGAAGGACAAGAGTAATCTCTACCCAAATCTTTAATGTGCTACTGGTTCTATTTCTATGATTACTTTTCACTTAACTTCCTTGCAAGCTCTTTTAGTTTGTTGATTTGTTTTTTGTTTGCTGGGTTATTATTTTGTGGTTTTTTCTAATCAAAGACATACAGGAAACTTACAGAAACAGAAAAAAAAAATATTTGGAGAGAATTGCAGAGGTTTCTAATCCAGCCTCTTGGAAGATGGCTAAATTTGAGGTTAGATTAAAAAAAAATCTGTGTTTTGACTTTTTCTGAGGACAGAGCTTTGAAAATGTCTGCACCTGGGTATAGGGTTTCACATGGGTTTTTGTTGAAACTTCTGCCACTTCTCTGGGTCCATCACTTTAGCTTGCCAAGGTTCCCCTCCTCTGAAGGACAGCCCTTCCCTGCTGGGGTTTGACACTACCCCACACGGTGCCACTTGTAAAGGTGAGGCTGTCCTGTCCCATTGCCCAGGTTTTCAGTGGATAAATTAAACACTGCAGGCACTGTACCAACCCCTTAGGAACATTATTTGTAGCTCAGAACCAGTCAGATTTTAAATGGTAGCTTCTTGTTTTATATTAAAGTACTTTCACTCTTTGAAATTATGCACAGTTAAAGTGAGACATTCCAAAGAATTGGCATAATCCCAAATCCAGCGACACAAGCTGGTTTTCACCTACCCTGCAGTCCACCTATCTAGTCCATAGCCTTGGCAATAACCTGACTACAGGACTCTTTTGCAGTACCCTATCAACAACCTTGCTGAAGCCTGTATCTTCTTCTGTTACCCCCATGATGCTACAGATGTTCTAATTTGTTTTTCCTATAACCTATGCTCACACTGTGTGTGCTCTCAGGAATATTTATGTTGGTCAGAATTCAAAAACAGTTTCAGAGTACATATGATGTGATCATTATAGTGATGAAAGCACCTACATCACCAAAAAGTTGATATCAGCACTAGAGGTGCAACACAAAGAATAAAGCAGAACTATTCCAAGGATACTGAGGGCTGCATGTCTCAAGCTTAGTCAGACCATGTTCCAAAATAACCCTACATTTAGCCTCTCTTCACTCAGTGTGTCTCAAAAAAAAATTCCTCTTTACTTTTTACTATGTAGGTGCCCAAAAGAATTTCAGATTTTTTTTTGCTTCAGTCTTTGTTTGAATACTTTCATTTTAAACAAGCTAGTCAGCGTTGTTTTCTGAGCAGAGCATCAACATGAAGCTTACAGAGAAAGCCAAAAAATAAAATAACTTAAAAACATGATCAAAGAAACAACAAAAAAAGCCAAGCCCCCAACACACACAAATGAAAAAGAGGAACATCTAGTCCAAGGAGAATGTATTGAGGTGAATATCTCTGAATTTTTACCTAGCCTGATGTGGAAGAAGCACCATTTATATAAACTGTCAATTAAAACCAGAAATGTAATGCAGTAAAAATTAACTCTTATGATACCATCACAGCATATCTTCCAAAGTATACTTCAGTGCTGTGGCATGAAGAAAGTTAATTTCATAGACAGATAAAAAATTGTTATTAGGACATCCCTTTATCCTTTAGGATAGTAGTAAAAATGCAGCATGGCAGAATGCAGGGAAGTTCTGATTCTTGACAGAAGTGTGAAGTATGTGTTGTGTATGTGCTGTGTATGGAAGTAGGGAATGCTCAGTGGAGCTCTGAATCCTCTCAGCAGCAGTCCAGACACCCTGTGAAATAAAAATCCAGACATCAGTCTGGCTGAATGCATTGAAACTAAGCTAAAACCATATGTGATTACTTGTGTAGGTGACAAGAGAAACTGGAATATAAAGTATTCTAGACAGTCAATAAACTTGTCTTACAAACTTCCCTTTGTCCTCAGTAAAAAAACCCCAACAAACAACAGACCTCTCAAAATCATCCAAAAACTTAGCCTCAAGAGTAACTGAACATAAATGTCAAATATTTTAGAAAACACAAGGTTAGTAAGGTTTTCTGACTGCAAAAAGACTACACATTCAAATATGCAGAAAATAATCCCAGCTCTGCACAATAACTGTGCTTTCTGTCTGCTCCTGCAGTTAACACATTAAAGACTTTTTGGTGCATCACTAACACATGTTCTGCAAAGTGTGCCACAGGATTGGATGGCCAGTGGCAACTGTGGGATCTAACTTCTCAGTCTTGGAACAATGTGCTTCCCTACATGATCTTGGAAGGCTGAAACAGCAGAATCCTTTATCACCATAAACATGCCAATATTAGATACAGATAAGAATAGTTTTGAATGAAAACAGTGTATTACTATTTGGCCAACATTTTTCCTTTTATTTTTTTCTCCACAGCTTTCAATTGAAAAGGCTGTAAGAGGGAAAGAAAAAGAACAAGAAAATTGCATTTTTCATAAAGTCAACAGGTATCATTAGTAAAGAGTGTCATGATGTGCTGCTGAACAGCATTTGTGATAATTGCCATGAAAATAAATGGACTATTTTAAAGAAGCAGCTGATAGTGTTTTCATGGGTACCTTTTCAAAGGGAGATGATATAAATATTCCACATTCACTAAATTATGTTAATACAGTGCCTTACAAGCCAATGTGGGATACTTTCCACAAGTAATAATGCACTTAAAGTTCAAAAGAAGTTCTTTCAGTTTCTATAACAAAGTCCTTGATGATCCCAGAGTAAGGCTAAAAAATTCTAGAAGGTTTTAAGACAGAGCCCAGAAACTGCTTCAAAAACTTCATTCTAGTAACAAATAACTGAGGCTGTCATCTCTGCAAGAGGAGCTGGTCTAGGGATACCTTAAACTGCACCTGAGCTACTTTTAGCTGTGCTGGTCGTTGCTTTTTCACATGTAAAGCAGCAATCACCTCTTGACACAAACCTTCTTCTTTTCAAGCTAAGGACTAGGTTTCTAAAAGTGGGTATCTTGAAAAATTGATGCATAAACTCACGGTGTTGTTAGTCACTCCTCTGCAGGTGTTCCAGAACTTGCCACATCAAAGATAATGTGTCTCACCTGACAGTGAGGTAAAGCTGGTCTGACAGATTGAGGGCAGCTAAGGTAATTAAATAGAGAGGCCATTACAAAATAAATGAAGCAATAAAACCAAACTTGTGATGCATAGATCCTCAAACAACAACACAGTGCTAGAAGCTAATGAATATATTAGAATAAGATCAGCTAGAAAAGTAAATTGTGACAGCTTTTGCCTCAGAAGTTTACAAATTATTTGTTCTACCTTCATGGTGATATTCTTCAGGTGTTTTTTGTGATAAATACTTAGTTCCAGAAGTTTAACTGCCTTCAAACTATCATGCCCAATCTTCTGAGACTTTTCATGCTGCATGAATTAGTTTGTGTGCCATGCTGTGAAAGCGCTCTTGTAATCACAAATCATTTTTTCCAGAGAAGGGAATCTGGCAATGCACGAACATTAGAGATCAGAGTATTCTGCAGAGCAGTGAGAGATTCCATACACCAATTATGGAATACATACATAAGAGAGGAAAAGTAATCTGATTCCATGGATCCAATTCACTCTTAACACTGATATCTGTGTTCAGGTTTAGCACAGATGAGAAATACCAAATATTGTGCTAGCCCAAGTATTGTATACTGGGTAACACCCAGTGTAAGGTGGCTTTAATTGTGAAAATGGTGTCAAACATCTTTTCCATTCTGATGAGCAAATTATAGAATCATAAAGCCATAGAACCATAGAATCTGCTGAGCTGGAAGGGATCCATCAGAATGGAACCCTGGGCACGACACCCAAAGAATCACACCATGGGCCTGATACCATTGTCCAGGTGTTTCTTGAGATCTGTCAGGCCTGGTGCTGTGACTGGGGAGACTGTTCCAGTGCTCAAACACCCTCTGGGTAAAAAGCCTTTTCCTAATATCCAAACTAAACTTCCCCTGGCTCAGCTCCCTGCCATTCCCTCAAATCCTGTCTCCAGCCACGAGAGTGAACAGATCAGTACCTGCTTCTCCACTGCCCCTCATGAGGATCTTGAAAATCACAATGTGGTCTCATCTCTGTCTTCTCTTTCCCAGACTGAAATCCAAATCAAGTGACCTCAGCTGCTCCTCATAAGGATCCCCTCCAGACCCTTCATCATCCTTATGGCCCTCCTTTGCACACTCCCAAATGTCTTTTTTATATTGTGGTGACCAAAACTGCCCCCAGGACTCAAAGTGAGGCTGCCGCAGAGCAGAGCAGAACAATCCCCTCCCTAGCCCTGATGCCCCCCTGGATATGGTTGTACCTCCTGGCTGCCAGGGCAGAGCTGACCCATTTTCAGCAGGAGCCCCTGGCCCCTTTCTGCAGCAGCTCTCCATCCTCTCGTTCCCCAGTCTTTACACACAACCAGGAGTGCCCCGTGGCAGGGACAGAATCCAGCCCCTTTCCTGGTACACAGGGTTGCTGATTGCCCATCTCTCTGCAGGTCCTCTCTGCCCTCAAGGGACTCAAAAGCTCCTCCCAGTTTAGTGACATTGACAAACTTCCTTAGTACTCATTTGAGTCCTGTGTCCAGGTTGTTAATGAAGATATTGAAGACAACAGGGCCGAGGATGGAGGCCAGCAGAGCCCCACTAGTGACAGGTAACCGGCCTGTAAGCAAGTTCTTTTAGATTTCCTTATTAGGTGGATTTACACTGTATTTTATTTAAAAACAAGCAGCTAAAGCACAAATGATGAGAACTAAAAATGCAGTTGAGTTGTCAGGTGAAATCTAGTCCAGAAATCAAGGTAATCTAATTTAGATTTAAAAAGCTCCAGATAAATGGCTACATCCCTTTTGAGACCTTCAAAATAATTGCCAGTACTGAAGTTAAAATATTTTGGCAAAGGGCTGGTATTAGCTATTATTAAGTGCTACTGAAAGTGGAAAAAAGTCTTAGGAATTCTTTCAGGAATGGGGTCTTATCTTTCCCTAGATTGTATCTATAATCTTGTAGAAAGTATGCCAGGTTTCTTTCTGATGGTTGCTAAAAGCTGCTGGAAGCTCAGAAAGAGCCTGATTTTTTCACTTAAAAAGTACTGGAGAGTTCCAATTGACCTCAAGCTCTATTCTGACATAATACAGCTTGTAGTTAACTGAAAAAAAAATTTAGAGGCTTGTATATATTTTTAAAATGTGTTTTACTGCATAAATGGTAAAATATAGAGATATTTATAGGAATACATGTGTGTATAGAGCCTGGTTAGTCTATTACAGAATATATTGAACTAAAATTTTATGCTTATAAATTGACTTAGAAATGCATTCAATTTTTTCTTCAGCCATTACCTCCTCCAGATGTTATTTTCTCTGACATTTTAAAATATAAGTATAAACCATTTCTAAGATATCCCTCAATACAGTATGTTTGAATGCTTCTTAATTAAAGAATTTTAAATAATTTATTATTTATATTAAAACAATATGTGTTTTCTGGATTGAGGCACATGTTTTGTAAATCTTATCAGGGATAAATTTTATTGCAATCTAGCATGAGAACAAGGTGAGTTTCTAAAATAGTTTACTGTGGTGGGTTTGGATACTCTCCTTTATTCATCTGCACTTTCACTGGACAAGTTAATTTTCTAGGGACCTAAATAACTGTAAGACAACATCCTCTCTTAGCACTCTATTTCCCTCATTACATTATACTCCCTAGCCTTACAGACAGAACTTCCAGTGTTTTTATTCTAAACATAGCTTTTCAGATGTTATTTTTAAAAGTGACTAAGGAATACCCAAATCAATAAAATAATCCTGTCCTCACTATGGATACCAAACCAATTTGTTTGTTTCCTTTATTTAAACACGTTATTATGAGAACAGGTGAAGGGCAGGCTGGCTCCAGACAGAGTTAGGCAGAGAAAAGCCAGGCACACTGCCCAGCTGGCTCCACACTGGCATTGGCCATACCAGGCAGGAGCTCAGGGAGACTTGGCACCCTGGAGTGAATATCTCAGAACTCTCTGTACTGGTGCCCAAACCAGGAGGATTTCACCCTGAGTATCACACCAGTGTGGTTTCCATGGCTCCAGCATCACAACTGGCTCAAGTTAATCAAAGTCAACCAAAGGAAAATTCCTCCTTCGCCTCCCTCGTGCCAACAGCAGCACTTGTAAGGCTGGGTAGGGAGCCAAGGCACTTCCAGATAGACAGAGGCTGTTTGGATCAGGAAAACAACCTGTGGGTAAAAAGATAAAGATAAATAAAAAATAAAATAAAACAATAAAGAAGAAAAGGAAAAAGATGGGTTCTGCGCATTTTAGCTCTGCTTCCACAGTAGAGGTAGAGGCAAAAAGAGGGATCAGACTATGGTTAACTCAGAAACAGACTTTGCTTATCAGAGCTCATGAATTGAGGACCATGTTGTCTGACTTTTCTGTGAGGAGAGAAAAGCTGCCTCCAGGCTTGCCATACATTACATGCTTTCCTTTCTCCTACTATCGGCTATATGTGGCCTTTATATAGAGACTTTTTAGGTAGAATTCAACATTGTAATGATCAGAAGAAAAACAAAGTGAAATTGCTTTAACTGAGGCATTTAGGAATAGAGTGAGAGCAGCCAGAAGCCAAGAGCTTGGTGAAAGCAGTCAGTAACCAACCAGAAGGTTTAATTCCAGTTTTATGTCTGGCTGCCATGTGCTAGGTTTGCCCAGATAAAGAGAAAGGAACCATTTGGATCAATAGCTGTGTCAGTCAGTATAACTGCCTGTGGAAGAGGAACGGAAGTGAGGTTTCTTTTCACAATGTAAATATAAGGTTGTGGCAAAATTGTGTGATTCCCCAAATGGGTTGTTTCACACACTTGTATAAATCTAACTTTTGGCTTGAGAATGAGAGTTCTAACACATTTTCTCAGAATGGTTTCCAAAGTGTAAAGAGAGTTGGACAGATATTGTAGGGGTTCCAAAAGAAACAAGCATAGAAACATTATCAACAATTACACAGTAAATACAAAATCCACAAATAACTTCATCCTCTTTGGATTACCTGAATTAATTTATCTTTTTCCTTTTTATAGAAATTTAGAGATATTTTTGTTGATTATTTCTCTTTTAAGTGAATAAATTACAAAGAAATATGTAAATGCAGTTTTGTACAGAAAGACATTGAGAAGACATAATATCTCTTCTTAAACAGTCCAGTTACCAAAGTGAGTGGTTTTAATCCAAGGTGAGAAAACAGCTCAGAAATAAAATTCAAGGTCTAATGAAATTAAGTGTATTTACGGATGACATCTTTCTGACAGGTCAGAAGGTCACACTGCAGAGCAAAGCTAGTGAAATGAAACCCAGAATCACCAAAACTAACAAGGACAGAGATCCAGAGCTTCTCTTGTTGTGTTCAACCATGTCAAGCAGTGTAAGTAAGGGCTCAGACCCAACACATATGTAAAAGTGTAATCAGATTTCATAACATAATAGATATTTTCATGTTTCCAAAAATGTGAAAAAACCCCAAACTAATGAAAGAAAACAACACCAAAAAGCTTCTCTACAAAAGTCTAAATCAGACTTTTAAAAACCACTTTCTTTTTAAGTACTCAATATAAAATAAAAATGGATTATTAGAAACATTATCTCAAACCACCACTGCATGTTTCTTAGATTTCTTGGACACCTACAAAGGTCAGTTTATCTCCATTACTTGGAAAGGAAAATAGAATGTCCAAAAGGCTGTTGGGCACTGGAAAGATGAGGTGTCATAGCATGGTAAATGACAAGATGAAAGGATATCTTTGGTTTATTTTGATATGTATTCCTGACCTACAACACAGGGCTTCAACATTTAGAAAAAGTCACAGTGAATTATCTGCTCACATGTGCTCACTGGCCTCTCCAGAACATTTACTCCTTTACTGGCAAAATATAAACCTTCCTACATTCCTTCTGTAACCTGAAAAACATAATATGATATTGTCAGAAGCAAAATTTTTTAAATAACCATCCTAGATGAAATACACAAAGCCAGCTGAGATGTACCACAGAGCCAGCTGTGTTTACCAATTGACAATAAGACAAATTTACTGTGCAGATGAACAACCCCAAAAAGTGGTTTTTACCTCTCAGAAAAAAACTGTGTTTGATTTAAATGTGTAATTGCAATTTTGTTGAGTTTTCATTATATTCAGACTACTGGAGCTAAGAGATACAGGGTATTTAGACAAATTCTATACAAGTTTTCTTAAATACATGAAAGTGGAACCTTCAGCTTGATGCTCAAAGTAGCTTAACTTCAGTGCATACCATGCTAAAGGAGCAAATATGTTGAAGGCACCTTAGGGATTGAGTGGTTACATGATTTATTTTCTGAAGGACACTACAGAGACATTCTCATTCTCAATACCCAAGTAAACCACTGCAATTTTTAAAGTAGTGTGCAATATATGTCATAGATGAATGAATAATCTTCTTATAAAAAATCAAGGGGACTGAGGTCTACAAATATTACTGTAAATGTCAAAAGTTTCCACTTCTTTCAAATGTATTTAGAAAAAAAAAAAAAAAAAGAAAGAGAAAAAACCCAACATGATAAAAGCCAAACAGGAAAGTATTTTCTCAAGGCTTGTCTAATCAGCATTTAATAATAGTGGAGATTTTAGCCATCCTTTCGGTTAACTATTGGTTTACATTGCAAATTACAGTTGATGCTTTTTTAAATATTACTTTTTCAGTGGCAGGGAAAGAAAAATTTAGGGATTCCATAATTCTGCAGAGTTTACAGATCTTTAGGTGCCAGTGGTTGAGCTGATTAATGAACACATCTGTAAGTTAAATTCTCAGAGGCTGTTTCCATGCTGGCTGAAACCAGAAAGTGTTGGAAATCTATTGAGAAGGTTTAAGATTCCAAGACACACACACTTGCCTAATGATCTGAATGGAGTTTTTTGAAACCAGATTGCTGCCACCAGTCTATTCATATTCAGAGCTACAGAATTTGCCAGCTTAGGGACTGGCTTATTTATGAGATAGAGTCACATTGTGCTCTGTTCATCCAAACCACATGATAAGCAGAAGGGATAGAGTTGTGGGGTTTTTCTGTAATTTGTCCTTAGTCTGCTTTCACTTTGTGTGCGGTCTCATCACTTACAGCAATCAAGAAATACATGAACACTTCCAGTAGAATAAGGCAGCATGTGACTCTGGAACCTGATTATATTCCTGATGATTAAAGTAAAAGAAGTAATTGAAAATTCTAAATTATGCCAGAATCAGAGTAGGGTTGAAAAGACTACACTACTACAAAGCAGGAAAATGAAAAACTAACATAATTTCAGTACATAAAGCTATAGTAACAATATAATAATTTACATTTTTTGGTAATGATTTCCTGACTTTGATAACTTCATAAAAGTTAAAGCAAAGTTATTTTCCTTCTCAAAGAAGCTTTTGGAAAAGTAAGAAGAAAGATTTGCCTAGTTTAATTGACCTTTTTCCCTTTTTGCACCAAATGCTTTTAGAAAGTAGCACCAATCTGATGGGAAGGTGGTACACAGAAATTTAGGAATATTTTCACACACTCGAATGCCTTATTAATCATAGGTTATCTTATCAAGCACCATTTTCCTTTTGAGTCCAATTCAAGTTTAAGATAGGACCGGCTCAGGAGCCATGAAAATCAGAGTGTTCCTTCCAGAAGCTGTGCTGTGTGTTTGATTGTACCAGACCATTTTAACTTTTGTTTTTATCTAGCTTTGTTCTGGCTACAAACATCATGAGAATACTTTCAGGTCTCAGGCCAAAAGTGTCTCTCTATTTGGAACAGGGAGAAGAAGGACACAGACTCTCTTGTGTGTTGAACAGGAGAGCTTGTGTCATTCTTCTCACCGTTCCCAACAGAGCAAAGAATTACTGAAGCAAGATTCTTTTTATTTCTTTCAAGTGTGTCCTAGCTGTCCTGTGGCCAGGTAAATTCAAAAAGACTGATAAATTACCTGACCACATGTTTTCTAGTGAGAAGCTTACTTTAACTTACTTCACATTCAAAAACTTTTTTCACAGTCTCTTTCAACTTTTGATGACAATCTCTAAACCTGGAATAAACTTGTCATGCCCTATTTTTCACTTCCTCTGTCATTTAGAGGTAATGCTTACCTGTACTGTCATGGCTTTAAAGAGAGACATGAATTTATCTTAAAGAAAAGATATGAGCATAAATTTATTGGCTAAAGCTTCACACAGGGGTCAAGTAATGTCATTTGTCTGAATACCTCTTTTCTAGGACAGGAAATATATAGGAAATAAGAAGCAGCTATAACTAATAAAGCTTGTCTTTAGACTGAATTTCAGACCTTAGTCTTTGTAGTTGGAAAGCAATTCTACAAGCTCAATTGCCAATAATGCTTCTTACTGGATTTTAAGACAGGATGCTTTGTGTGAATCAGTACTGGACTGGAAGATCAGGGTGCTACTCACTATGATTCACTCTCATCTTCAACAAGTGATGTTTGCCTGTTGAGAGATTGGTAATCTTAAAATTTATGCAGGGTATTTACTATTTCAGACATTTGGGATTATAAAAAAGAAAAACAAAAAACAACTAATATATATTTAGGAAAAGAAATCAGTGGTCATTACTGTGTTCCTCATGCATTATGAAAAATTGTTCTGAATGTCTTAGAATTTTTCCAGTGTGGTGAAGGGTTAATAGAGAAAGAAATCCTACACTCCTGGCTAATGCAAATGTTTCAATCAAATCATGTTTGTGTTTTGACAAAAGGGTTCAAATTCAGCATTCACTTAACTTCACTAGTTTCTTTGGTCGTTTTGTAGAATTAAATTACTAATTTAATTTACTAAGTGGCACATTTAGTTACCATACAGCCAGATCCTGAAACCATTCCAGAATCTCATACCAGCAGACACTGAGATGTATATTCATTTTGGGACTAGTGCTGATCATTCTTGGCCCAGCCAGCTTCCATCCATTTATTGTTGATGAAAAAATAAATTATTTAAGTAGATACAATACTCAGGCTTTTATGCTGTATCATCCTTCAACGTTATGAATTCCTTCCAATCACCAGTAGGGAAATAGATAATGCATCCCCCTTACTTATGACATGGAAAGAAATTATCTTTGTTTCTTTTATTAATTTTTTTTCAATATACAGTTTGCTGAAAAAAAAAGTAAAATAAAAGTGGTTTTCTTTAATGCAGTTGATAAAATTAGTTTCCTATCAACAATTTGTTTTTATATGTGAAATAATTTGCACTTTTAATAAATACTTTTCCTTACTATCTTCATACTGCTGCTTCCAAGAGTGCTATTAGAGTTTCAGACTATAGCAATTCACTATAAAAGTTGAAAGTAATTGAGACGACATCTTTAGAAAGACAATCTGAGTCTATATTTATAATGAAGTTTGACAAGTTATGAAGGTACTGTGCAGCTGAGGGAAAAGCTAAGATGCAGGCAATATGATCACTGGAAGAATTGAAAGGTTCTGATGTAAGAAATACTATTGAAGCCCAGTCTATTGTAAACATATTTAACCTGAGAAAATACAAAAAATTATACTTCAATCACAATGTCTTTTCCATAGTAAAATAATCTAGAACATAACAATATTTTCTGGAGTTAGTTTAACAGTAGAGAAGAATCAGAGTAAATTGGACAAAAAACACTTCTTTTTTTCCTTCACCCAGATATGTCCCTGGGAGGATGGCTTAGTGCTCCCTTTGGTCATTTGGCAGAAGCTGAGCTCTTCTAGATCCCAGAATGTGAGAAGCAGCAAAGTGAAAGTTTGTGAAAAAGCAGTATTTCCAGAGAAAACGAAGGTGCCGGACTCAGATACTTCACTCAGCTCTTGTAGCTATGCTGTGGACTGTCCAGCTGAGCCACCATTTTACTATAAATGCAGAATAAATCATATCAAAGGCATAGATCAAAGACTGTATAAAAGAAAATCTGTAGGGCAGAGCTACTAATCAAAACTAATTCTTTTGAGACTGCCAAACCACCCTTCTTAACTTGTCTGTGTAAGTAAGTGTGCAAAATCTGAAACACAAGTCAGATGACAGCAAAAAAAGACAAAAAGCCTACACAGAAAGGATGGTCTGGAGATAACCAGTTAAACAGTGGTGTGATGGTTTGGGGTGATGTATCTGAGTACAGGAAGGGGATCATTTGGCCAGTTGGAAAGAAATGGAAAGGAAATTGAAAAGTATGGAACAGTTTAGGGATGAAAAAAAGAAGAGTTACCAATGTGTGGAAACTCAGTTGAAAAATGTGTAATTAAATGATAAAAGCTCCTGTATCAGCCAACTAAAGTGGGCAGAGGAGTAGTAGTTCAGGTAGAAAAAAGTTTCAAGGTACCATTAACAACAGTCAGTTGTTTCTAGAAATAAATTTTTGTTGGATGATGTCAATAAGGTTTAAAGTTCAAAGGAAAACCCATCCACAAATGCTGTCAGTCTTCAACTCTCCTTCTGAGCCATGAACATGGAAAACTTTCATTCCTAGCTTCTTTTTCACTGTTAGGACAAAGTAATGCCTGTTGCATGATAGTATCATGTATAGTTCAATATAAACTTCTAGCTCTTTAAGCTACCTGGAAAATTAAAATTACTCTATAAGTAGGAAAGTATACTTTACTGATTTTTGTTGTTGTTGCTTTAATTTGATGCAGGAAACTTTTTAAAAAAAAAAAATTAATGTTTTTGTTCTCTTATTTTTTTCTTTTATTTTCTTTTCCTTACTTTACTTCATCACCACTGTGAAGGAGAACAAATCTCTTCAAATGAAAAAATCATTCTCTGATGTGCAAAGCAAAAGTTGGCTCACTTTGGAGCTCACTATTCATGAACCATAGAGATTTTCCAAGATACCTGCCCCAGTGGACTTCCTTTTTATACATTAAGCATAGTCCATAAATTTTATTTCAAAGTTGAAATTTACAATGGACTCCATTCATAAAACTGTCATGGTAGGTTTTCTAGGAGCACTTCACACTGATGTGAGGAATGCTTGCAAGCTGAGTAAAAGCAGAGTGGCTCATACATATCAAAGCTTTCTCCCTTACAGACAGATGGTCAGCTTGCCATCGGACTGAGCGAAGGCGCTGGGAGCAGCGCTACCTCAGACGTGCCAGACTACAATGAAACTGCTTCATAAAGAGCTGATCTGTGTTCTTTGCTGCCTGCTCAGAACCCATTTTAGGAATGTGACCTAACTCCCATCGAATCCACCTGGCTTCAGCAGGAGCTGGAACATGCCATGTGTCTGAAAGGGAGCACTTCTCTGCATGAAGCAAAACAACTCGAGAGGGGATGTTAAGAGAGCATGGCAAAAGGAAAGAAATTTCTGTCTTATGAAATTTCCTCTTTGCTATTGTATTAAAAAAAGAACTCATTTCATGCCTTCAAAAATGTTCAGTCATGTCAAACAGATTCTTAGTTGATAGAAGCTGCCACAATTGTGACTCATGTAGATCTACAATAACTTCTAATTTATTCGTACCATGATGCTTTATATTAAATAGAGGAGATATATAATGTATTGATTGGGTAAAGATCATGTAATGGCAGCATTCTAATTCTTCTGTACTGAATTTCTTGGGGTTTATTGTTCTATAATTAAGTTCCAGTCAGTTCCCTGCAACAGTTGTAATGCAATCTTTTCTTGAGAGGCAGAGGTCAAAATTTTTGAAAATAAAGTCCCTCACTGGTCTTTCTAATCCTTCATTAACTGCAGAAAGAACAGAAGAAAATTATAACTCAAACATCACAGTCATAAATCACAGATTATGTTTTAATTGTATATTACAGATGGATCAACAAAATATCAGAACTATGATTGAATACTAGAGATCTAGAACTCTTTGACTTATTAATCTTAGGATTTCACACAATGATATGTCCTAAATTCATTAGTTATTCTCAGTTGTTTCTTCTGCAAATGCAACAGAAAGACTAATGAAAAGCAACCATACAGAACAGAAACTTAAAGAGATATGAGAAGATTAAAAAATGAGAATATTCAAATATGTTTTTTCTACCAGATTTGTTAAGAAATATTTAAAGAAAGAATTTTATTAAATTTTCTATTAAGAGTTATTATGATGATTTTGGAGAATAAATTCAGTCCACAGAATGTAAGGAGAGGTTTTCAAATCTCTCTGTGTAAACCAAGATGCAGCTTTTAACTACTGATGCCTCGACAATTTTATATGGATGTAAAGCCCGCAGCAGCATTCACGTTGGGCTTCTGTCTTTCTCCTAAACTGATGGGGTAACTGAATAATAGACTGATTCTCTTTGCCACTGCATGTATTGCCCTGATTGTTTTGATAAAAATGTCTGTTTTAAGAAAAATGTTTATTTTCTAGTCCATTTACTTTGGATGTCTTTTTATTGATTTATAGGCTTCCTAACTGAACTTATAGCAAAGACATCGGCTATTTGATCCCATCAAAGCACATAATTATGTGAAATAAAATATCCTCAAATGAGACAAACCTTCTGTATTTCTGTTTTACTTGGATCATCTGTTTTTTCTTGAGAGCCTAGTAAAAAAACAACCTAAAACATTACATTGACCAAAATATTATTGCTATGCATAGGATACATTTTATTTTAAGCTAAGTTAATCCAATTTCCCTGGCTTAGTTACTTGCAAAAAATTTGAAATTTGCCAGTTTAATTCAGCTGGGAAGAGTGGACTTCCTTAGATAAGAGCCTGGACCCATAATTGTCATTATTTATATTGCCAAAGCACTTTGTGCCATCACAGAGGCTCTGAGCGTCCTGTGCTCGAGAGCACAAGCCCATTTGTAGGTATGGGCTACATCCAAGCACCTGAGCCTTTACTTCAGGTGTTAGTAGAATAAATTTAATTTAAAAAAACCCAACAAAACAAAACCCAAAAAACCCCCAAAAAACCCCAAACCCCTCCCCACCACGAAAAAAACCCCAAAAACAAAAAACAACAAAAAACAACTAGTTATAAGAATAGTATTCAAAGACTAAGGAGTGGAAGATTTTTCAAGTTCACCAGACTGGATTAAATCTGCATTTAGGGAATTCCACAGAAATGAAAGATGCTGGCTCAGCAGGTGGCACTATTCCCTCAAAATCAATATATATAGCTCTTGACAGGAATTTTGGGTGCTGAGGTAATAAAAGTCTCCTGTTGAAGATGTACAACATTCTTCATACAGTCTCTGTGGTGATTAATTATGGGAAAATATACATGACATTGCATTGCCAAGAAGATAGCAATGTTGGAGAAAAACAATATGTAATTTTTTTCTTTTTTTACTTAAGATGTTTTTTTTCCCTAATGTTTCACATTTTTGTATCTTAGTGGGTTAATGAGATTAAACAGCTGAACTTGGTGAAAAATGCCAATTTACTAAAACTTGATATTTCATAGTTTTTTTGTTAATAATAATAAAATTCATAAAATCAAGTCACTTCTGAACTCAAAAATCTTACACTACCTGGAAGGATTTATTTGGAAAAAAAATAAAAAAAATTGAAATACAATTTTTTGAACATATCGACATAAATACATATTTCTGAATATGTAGTGTTCTAAAAGTTAATGGTTACAAATTCAAAAAATGAAGTGCCTAAGAGAGTAAGGTGAGTGTTAATAAATGGTGAAAATATTTGTACTTGAATCTATCACTGATAGATTCCAGTTGCTCCTGTACTGCAGACTGCTCAGTTAAGCTTTCTTCAGGAAGTTCTTCAGGAACTTCAGGTTCTTCAGGAACCATTCAGAATTAGAGTCTGACTTACAAATCAAACACTTGGAAGCATCTATTGTAGACCTCTTTGCAATACCATTGTGCAATACTCTTTTGTAATATATTCAGTTAAAACTTTTTAATATTGAAAATAGCAATGAACTGCATGAACCTCACAATCAGTGCACAATGCAGTATGAATTGAAAAGGAGTGTTAGCTCTATAGTACCCAATTTCATGGGTGCTTTCCAAACTCATAAAAACTTTAAAAATATACCTATCCTTATTTGTAATAACTATTTTAGGCTAAAAGTCAGTGTGTATAATAACCCTTCAGAAGAAGAAAAATGTTATTAGTATGAAATAATATATAAATGATTATAAAATTTTTATTAGAACTAAATAATTTCTAGTTTAACTAGGCAGATTATCTCAATAGCTAAACTTTTATTTAAAGCTTTGAAATTACTCAGTAGAGGTTTTACGGAAAACGTTTTCTGTAGTCAACATGTTAATGCTGTTTTGTCTCAATAGAATATCCACGTGTCACTGAGCATCTCAGAAGAGATTAAAGGTCCTAATTTGGCAGTATATTTCTACAAAGTGCTTTTAGGAAAATAAAATCACATGATATAATAGAAGCAATATTGGAATTCTTTATCCCTTAATTGCAGTTGTTTATTTTTCCATCTTGCAATCCAAGCATTCAGGCACTTTACAACTTACATGCAGATTTTGCTTGTAAAATAAACCATCACATGTGTAACCTATCACACTAAAAGTGAATGAAGCTTTATGGTAACTTTGAGGGTCTTTTATGGCATAGAGAAAAGCCCACAGCTACCCTGGTGTTACAGATTGTTAACAGTTGCTATTTGAATTCTTCTTAATGGATAACACCCAATAATTGTTTTGCTTTTCACTGTGCCTGCAATCCGATATCTTTAAGAAATCCTAAATCTGAGTCAGCTTAAAATCTTTACTAAAATATTAAAGAAGAGAATGAATAATAAAGCATCCAGTGTTTCTAAAAGCCATATGCCCTTATTTTTAATGTCCTAAAGTTCAAGCTATCCCCAGTTTGCAATAATATTAACTTCTTGGTTCAACTTTGGTTTAACTTGTATAAGCAAAGCAAAAAAATAAGGAGTATCCACACACTAACAAAGGTGATGATGATCTCAGAAGTGGTTCCAACTTTAAGTCTGAGAAAAATATGGCTCTATCATTAAAAGTAATTCCTCTGCTGGCACAGAGCTCCTCAGCAACTGGGTCATGGCTGGTTCCCAATGACTGGCCTTGGCAGAGGAGAAAACTGAGCCCAATCTACATTTCACATTCAATACGGTACCTAGAAATAAGTGCAGGTTCAAAAAGCACTTAATGGAGAACACTTGGTTGAAGCTCAGTACTTCCCATTGCAATCCCTTCACAGTAAGTGGTTCCATACATAGGAAGAGAGTAGAACAAAAATGGGTTATTTTTAAAATCCTATTTCACGGTAATAATTTATATTTACCTGGGGTTTCTAGAAATTGCTGAATGCAGAACGTCACAAATTCCACTAGTTTTTTGCTGATTTTTTTTTAAATCTCATTGCTTAATAATTTTTCTGATATTTCTCAATCTAAAAAAGTACCTTTGCTTCTACTCATGGTTGATGGAATTCTAAATTATCTCATCTTGTACTGAGGCACTCAGTCATCATCACAGGAATCTCTTCAACAGGCTGGATTCTGTTCAGAATTGGCAAAGATGCATTTCCCAATTTGAGTCCTGTAATTTTGCTATTTCTTCCAAATTAGAAATGAAAAACACAATATGAAACATGAATAAAAATATATTTATATGCACAGTCTGTATCTTGTTTCTGCGCTTTTGTTTTTTTGTTGTTTTTTTTTTTTTTGGTAATTGAACAGCCATAAATATTACACACTTTATTGTTGGGACCTAGCATATAAATAGGAATGCAATATTCTCTATAAAATGTATCTGGTTAAAAGTATATCTTCTTTAATTTGCACACAATAAATGCTGTCTTGCATTAAAAAACTCATTTAATTTTACAAGTTAGGGCTAGTTTCCTATGAAGGAGAGACAGATATAATTTTTTCCACCTGATGAAGCAATTGATCCAGCTATAGTTCTAAACCTAGACTGTCATTCAGTTTCCTTTAATTTTGAGAACTAAACCATTTTCTCTTCAAGGAATGAAAAAGTTGTGGGTTTTTTGGTGTTGCTTGTTTGTTTGTTTGAGTTTTGGATTTATTTTGGTTTGGTTTGGTTTTTGGGGTTTTGTTTTGTGCCTGCTAGACACCTGCAGTGTCTAGCATAAAATCACTTTGTGCTAGATAATCACTTGTGATTTTAAGTAGTAGGCTGCTTATTTTTTCCAATTTTTTGATATGAATACTATTGTAATAAATTAGCTCTTGGACTACAAAGTATACCTATACAATAAGCTTCAGAAAATATCTTAAAACATCATTAATATTGATAAAAAATTCAGGAGGAAACTGCTCAGGTTGAAAATATCATTTTGTTGAAAACACACACCTCTTTTTATCACTGTGGATAAAGGTCTTTGGTAAAGTGCATGTAATTTATGCACTGGTTGTAACAAATAGCATGTGGAATTCCATATGCTGTGCTTCATAAAACTTATGCAAACTGTCCCTCCATGGCAGACAGTGGAAACACTGTTAGAATGAAACGTGCTGTGAATGGAGTCCAGTGTTGGAAGGCAGTTCAAAGAAACTTTATCTAAGCAAATTGGAATGGCTGATTTCCTTGCAGTTTTACAGTAATTATTAGGCATAGGCCAAGCTTCTCAGGAAAACTGGTAGTAACTTTGAAATGAGGTAACACAAATATCGGTCTCCTCTACTTGGGAAAGTTTAGTAGTATGAAAATATTTTTTTTGCGTTGTGAACCTTTCTTTAAAGCCTCTTTGCACATAACTACGCTTTCCCCATAGGCAGAGGCTTTGAATATTCATAAATTTAAGCACTTTAGATCCCCTATTGACTAAAAAAAAGGGCTATCAAATATCCATCATTAAATATGTTAATAAATCCTATGCAATCATGTACTTCAAAGCCTTACTTCCAAGTACAAGCATGAAAAATGGCAACAGTTGTATAAAGAGAAGAAAAAACTAAGAAATTCTTTTCTCAACTGAACTATGAGCCATAATTGAATTTATATTGAGGTGCTATTTAATAGTTCTATATAATAGTTAGTGTTCAAATATATTGTAAGAATTTGAAAATTCCCAAAACAGATTTGCAAAGAAAAAATTCAATAGTAATATTTTAATTTCTCTACGGTGGTGATGGGAGAATGGAGATAATTTATCCAACACATTTGAGGGCAATGGCAAAGCTGTATTTAGAAGTACTGAATTTAATTCTACATTTCATCAATGTGATGTAGTCTCTAAAATGAACATTTTCAGTATCTGCCTCAGCTCTCACTGATCCATGAGACAAATCAACACTTTCACAGTGCCTGCACATCTTCAGTTTTACAATTTTCACTTTATCTCATATGAGTTGTGTATTTCAAACATTTGTCAACACAGTAAAATAGTTAGACAAATGTATTAAAAAAGCTGTTTCTTAGGCAAAGGCTATGGAAACAGTTACAAAGATCTCAGGAGCTCTGCTCACATCTTAATTCAAAACTGAGGGATTTGTCAGTGTGTGAATGAGAGGGGTGGGGGGAAAGAAAAAAAAAAAAAAAGTGACACCTAAGTCCCATAAATCATAACTTAATCTTCCAGTCTAAATAAGAGGAACTCATCTCATCTGTGAATGCCTATAGCTGAACACATTAAGTCTAAGTTACAGTAGCGTCTCTTTGTAGTCTGTTAAGGGAAGTGTCTTATTATTCAAACATGTCAGGTCAGAAGAATTCTCTTTTTGAAGTTATCTTTTTTTCTCTCCATTGTCCATTTAATACACACATAACACCTAGCTCAGACAAAAGCATCTGACTTCAGGATGCTCAAGTTGATTCTTGGTCAGGTGAAACTCTTCTCAAACTCTCTATAGGTTTTTAAATAATCTTTCTGCTTTCTGCAGTGAATTGTTCTTCACTGATAGTCACCCAGAAAATGCTAGCAATGTCTCTTTTAAATCTGAAATAGTGCCATGAATGAACAATTAACATCTGGAGCAGTTTGTAAATAGACCATAAGAAACCATTTTCCTGTAATCTTCAGTATCGGGTACTTTCAACATGAGGATTTTGGTGGAGGAATATCTGTATGGTACTGTTGTCAGAAAATGTTGGTTTACTCTTCCTTTTTCACATAAAGAGCTCAACTTCAGTTACCTGAAATGTTTTCCAAATGCACTCTGTGGGATTTAGATTTGTACAACCCTTTCTCATGATTAAGTAATTCCAGCATGAGTGAACCCAGCATTTCCATATACTCTATTGTGTTCTCCTTCCTGATACATTGTTTGGTTCATGGGAAACCTTTAGTTATAGATTTACAAAATGATTTCATAGTAGAAGACATAAGAAATTATACCATTTTTTCTATAATAATATATTTTCTAATTAAGAAACACACTGTGATGGTAACAGCAAGGCAGAACCTCTCTGAATTCAGTAGTACCAATTAATTACTGCCTAGAATTTGACCTCACAGTCCTAACAAAAATTTGTAAATCACTGTGAACAAATCTGTGCTGTTTGACATGATAGTGCAGCACCTTAGTAGTTACACTGTCTTTAACACAGATGTTCTGACTCCTGGAATTTAATACCAACTCCAGTTTGATTTATTCAGGCCCTTTAGCTGTAATGCAGCACAGCCCTACTGCAAACACACACGTCTGATAGTATATAAAAACTATTTTATTAAGTCACATAATGTTTGTAGGCAAGCACGCCAGACTCTTTAAGAGCCATGTACCTGATCATTCATGCAGTCAACATATATGCAACATCTGCTTCTATAAAGATTTAATACTTCTTCCTTGTAGAATTTGGATCTCATTGTTCTTAAAAGAAGTTAAAAGCAGAGAAATAGAAAACTGCATAAGTGCAGAAAATAAAAGCATGTGGGTTTTAAAAATAATAGATCCTTGTTGGTGAACTTAACACAGACAGTCTTAATTAGATCAGGCAGACTTACAAAACCAACGTAACCCTTGTATAGAATTCTAATGGAGAAGACAGAAACTCCATGAAGTTTTTCTCTTGATGTTTTTCTCTAGAAGTTTTCCTGTTTGTGAGAAAGATTTTTTTTTCCTCTGACTGTACTTTTGCTTTGCCATAAAAGACAGAAAAGCCATGTATACAGTTTATTGACAAGGTTTTTGCCACATCATAGGGTTGAAAATGTCTCTGCTATGTGTGTCCCTCCAGAACTGTCTGCTTTAGAGGCTGCTTCACAGCATGAAGACAGATACATCCAAAACTACATGGATTTTACAAGCATCAGTTTGCATGACAGGAGAAGGTGCAAGAGTCAAGAAAGTGAGGTAAATATTTTTTTCCCAGGACAGCTGTTTCCACATCATTCCTTCCTGAAAGGGATTTCAGAGTAGAGTCAGAACAATAGGTTATGTAGAACTATTACTACATTCAAGGCTCATCTTCTTAAAATTTTTACCATCTCTTTCTATTTCCCTTAACTTTAGATAAAAAGTAATGACAAGTTTCCTTCCACTGATGTAAAATTTAAATTGAGTTACAATGGTTCCGTTTATACCAAGCCAATGAACAATCACAAAAACTGAAGACCTGTCCTGAAGTTCATAGCTTTACATAATATTAAGTACTGAAAACATGAAACATATTTTGCAGTGTTATCTAGATATAAGACTTCTCACACCCAAAACTTTTCAGACAGTGCAGTACAGGCTTGTTCACTAGAAAGAATTGCAATGGAAAACCTAACTCAACAATACAAACTATCTCAGGTAAGTATTCTTCATTCTGAATTCTATTTCTTCATATCCCCCACACCTTACAAGTTTTTGCAAGGCAAGAAAGCCACAGTAATGGCAGTCTACATTTGAAGCATCCCTGAGCCCAGTGTAACCAACATGTATAATGGTTGTTGATGAAGTGTAATGTCAGCAAAAGGATAAAATAAAAGGACAGAATACAGCACCCTGCAGTGCTGTGAGAACTTGGACAAGTGAAGCCAACTATGTTTGCTTCAACCTAGCTCTTATCTCCTGCTTTCTACTCAAAAATTTACTGTGGTGTTCCATTTCTGCTTTCCCAATGGCACAGTCTCTCGTGATTTAAACATCCTCTGTGGTTATTTTGGACAGTACTGCAGGGATAAGTAGTCTCACATTCTAAGACAGAACTTAATCAGAATATGTGGACTAGAGATTTCAGAAAGTATCCTAGGATCTCTGCAAAAAGACTGAGGACAAATTGTTTCTATCTTTCATCCAGAATGCAGCAAATTGAGATCATCAGCTAATGTAAATCAGCAGAACCCCACTGAATTCATTAGAGCTCTTCTGGTTCACATCTGCAGACAATCTGCATAATCATGTTGTCACATGTAATAGTTATATTATGTTCTCATGATTCCACTTTAGCTGGATAGAAATGGCTTTCCTGTCCACAAAAATGTTAATGTCTTTAGAAAATTCCCATTCCATGTTAGGGCAAGCCTAAGACTAAACTTGTATGTATAATATTTTGAAGTTTTTTGGTTCAGAGGCAAGTGGCAAATAAAACTGATTTTTGTGGTATTTTCAGAAAATTGTATTTTTTTTCTTTTTGATCAAATGAAATGTTTTCAACTTCTTGAAGAACAAAATGTTGAGTTATAAACCATTTTAGATTAAAGCAAATGAAAGAAGAGAATGTGTTTTGTTAAGAGGTTATGGGGTAATATTCCATATTCTCTGGCAGAAAGAATGGGGAGAAGGATTCACATGTCCTCTGTACCCAAGGGGAAACCAAGTCGTTTTTTATGATGGGTAATATCCACTTTAACAAACAGGTGTATACAATTTAAAATGGCTTCAGAGTTGTATTGCTTTCCTCCCTCACTCCTCAAACTTTTCTAAACAAGAATCAAGAGACATGAATTTTATCTCAGAGTCTAAGCTGGATGGAGAGAGCATATGAACACAGGGTTCTTATATCTGTTGAGTTCAATAAAAACTGAAAAACTTTTCTCTCAATAAAGAATGTTTTTAGAGCATGTATAAGATAATTTGTTATCATTCAAAGGTGTCTTGCAGTATTTACATTTCTAACTACTTATCCTATGCAATAACCACTCTCCAACGAAAAGGGAATGGCTCAGAAACTCAGGAACAAACCTTGCCTGTGGTAGAGAGATTCAGGTTCAGTTCTGTTCTGCATAGTTATAGGAACAGCTCAATTAAAAGAGCCTTTTAAGGCAGACTCCCAGGTGTTGTTTGAGTACTTCATCATCATCATCATCATCATCATCATCATCATCATCATCATCATCATCATCATCATCGCCTTTGCTGGATAAATGTAGGATCTGCTAGCACTTCCACAATTTGGAATAGATGTTTTTTTCTTGTATTCTTTCCTGTACCTGAAAGCAGAATTAGAATATCAATGCAATTCCTGCTCCACCGGATTGCTTCAAAACACTCTGCTATTTCCTAAATATTGCTTTAAATCAAAATCTTGTGCAGTTGGAAACTCTTCAAGGTCTCATATGTTAAACAATAAATATCTGTCCATGCTTTTTTACCGGCATCAAAAGTAGTTACCAAGCCAGGCTGGCAAAATTTCAGATCCTGTCTGCTACCTCTAAAGGATCAATGATCTTCATACCTATGTTTTCAGAGAGATGGGAAAATTTGCTTCAAAATTTCAAAAATCAGTGAATAGTTTATGTCAACTCTCACCCATCTCAGAGCTTGATGATCCAAGTAATACTACTGTTCCTTGTCAGTGAATATACATATATATACATATATATATGTATAGCTAAGCAACCAAATTAGGTAATGGAGTAAAACCCCAACATTTAGGATACCCAATTCTTATTGTTTCCTGACTGTTATAGTTTTATCACTTTATTTGCTCAAACATTTCCCCCGAAGGCCGTGCTGACCACCCAAGGGTTAAGGCACTTTGCAGTGGCTCTGTCCCAGCACTGGCCAGGGCTGAGGCTGTGTGGCCCTTTCCAGCACAGGGAAGGGTTCAGGATGACCACTGCAAGCCTGGCTGCAAATGCACTGCATCCTGCTACAGCCACGACTTCATTGCAGCAGCAGTAGAAAGAGTATAACTTTTGCTGAGAAATTTCAATAGTTTTACTGGTTTCCCTATGGGATATTATTTTGATTAAATTCTCACAGCTGTTCCTTGCCCTCCATGCAATTTCACCAGGGTGCTGTGATATACATTGCCATTTCTTTGCTGATGGAGGGGCTGCTGTCCTGCTTGAAGAACTTTGTTAAACTGATTTAGTGTTAGTATAGCCATATAAACAGAGAATCATGGAGTAGTTTGGGTCAGAAGGGATGTCTAAATGTCATTCAGTCCAAGCTCTCTGCAATGACCAGGGATGTCTTCAACTGGATCAGGCTGCTCAGAGCCCTGTCCAACCAAAACATAGACCCTGGATGTTTCCAGCCATGAGACACCTACCACCTCTCTGGGCACCTCCCTGGGAAACTCTGGAAGCTCTTTTCCATTGTTTGGAAAAGGTTTTGGCTGTGAATTCTCCTATCCTATAAGAAGCCTCTGCACTTGAAGCTTATTATTATTAAGCCACAAATTGACACAGATATTTTCTAAGCTACAAAGCAAAGAAACATGGATGGATTAGTGCTAAGAAGGAATGAAAAAATATTTGAGCACTGCAATTAGATTCTTTTTATGTAATTTTAGCTTTCACCTTCTAAGCTGGTGATTAGGTTCCCTGAAGAGTCAGTAGAGCAAAGGATTTTACTCAGTAGACCAAATTGACCACCCTCTGGGGGTGATTCATCCCTCATGTATCATACTGCATTTTTACAGAACAGCTCTTTAGATAAGCATAGTTAAATGCTTTGTGTGTTTTACCTACTTTTAAAACCCATTTCTCTCAAAAGAGGCTTAGAGAATTTTTTTCTGTAAAACTTTCTGATTTATAGAAATATTATATTAAGAATATATTAAGGAGTCTGAAACAATGCTGTGAATGCCTGAGGTTAGTAAAATACTGTAGTGAGCAATCAGCTTATTCTAAGAATTTTCTGCATATCTTTATTCTTAAAGAGTATTTTAATTTTATGGCTAGAGTTGCTATATTTTACCTAAATGCAATACAAACTTCTGAGATGTTATTTTATCACCAGCTGGAAGTCAGATATTATGCATTGGTGTGTGTCTTGTCTCACATGTAGCCCACACTATCCTTTCCCATGGAACACATTTCTTACATTAACAGAAAAGTATGTAGTCACCACTTCTATTTGATTTTAACTGCTGCATAAATTTGGAAAAAAAGAAAGCATTTATGTTTTATTTCTCTAATGTTATGTTCTATTATTTCAGCTTCTCCTATATAAGTGGGAAAGAACACCACTTAATACCAAATATCACTGATTAGTATCATAAATTTTCTTTGGTAGTGTCCTTCAGGCTGATCTCGGGGAAATAACATTGCATCTGGATGTGTAACAAGAGATTTAATTTTATTAATTTCATTTTTAATTAATGATGTTCTAAGATTTTAAGAAAACTTGTACAGTAATATCTTTTATATCTTCTTACTGTGTTTACTTAGCTATGTGATGCTTGAGGAGTCTGGTTCTTGGAGAATTTTGCTAATATCAGTAATTACTATTTTCTCATCTTTGAGAGAAATTAATTTTGACTTGGTAATTTTGACCTGTAATTTTATATAGCCAGAAATTCTATTTATTATAATTCATGAAATAAATTAAAGTGGAGTGATTTGAGGTCTGGTTTTCAGTCATGCTGTAGTCTAAGATCACTTTTTTTTTTTTTAAATGAGAATTTAGCAGTGTCATTTTTTACTTTGGATGTTCTTTAATAACTGTCTTAGAAACTCAGGGAATCTACAAAATGTTCAATTTTGTATGAACCTGTATGAACTCTGTTCCTTATCCTTATTCTTTTTGAAATTATTTACTGTAAAAATTAGATTTTAGTATGAAGAGAGATAAGTAGAAATAAAAGGAGAAAGTTTTAAAAGGTAAACCATCATATTGTTAAAATATTTATTCATTGTTTAATTTTCTACAGGTTTAAGGACATATATCTAGGATTCAGACACTTCTTCCAATAAATGCATTATTTTGTTAGGGAAATAATAATAATAAAAAAATAACATTCTAGTTTATTAATAAAATTAATGTGTTCCAATCTGTATCACATATTCTCTAGAATACCATAGGAACCAAAAGGAAAATAATTTTATTTTTGTAATTATTTTCATTTTACTGACAGCATTTTGCCAGTAATACACAGGTAAGAATTCTTGCTGTCACTTGTATTTATCAGTGTTTTCTAACTGATTTTCCTAGATATTTGTTTTCATTCTATGTAAGTTTCCTTTTCTAGACAAAACCAGTGTCATCTCTTCATTCCCCCTTACATTCCTATTCTAACATAATGCTTAAAGAAAATCAGTTGAAAAAACCAACCAGCCAAACAAAAAAAGCAGAATTATTGATCATGTATTTTAAAAGGTTAACCCACACTGACATCTGAAAGGAATGATCCCACACACATTTGCTGCACAGCTGGGCTTCCTTTGCCAAGTCCTTAGGTCAACTCCTGCCACGAAGGCACAGCCAGTGTCTGCCAGGGGAAGCAGCAGTGGCAGGAATGCAGCCAGCAAAGAGCTTGGAGTTAAACAGATTGTTCATCAGCTGCAATTATTTAATCTCACTGATCAAGCACATAGCCTCTGCATCCCCCCGAAGATTTGAATCCTACTCATAACTGTAGTGCTGAGTGTATTACATTTTATTCTTCATAGGGCAGAAAATTTAGATGGTTGTTTAAAAAAGGAAGACCAAGTAAATTTCTAGGCCTACTAAACTGATAAACATTCATCTTAACTGTGCAAAGACTGTGGAAAATGATGTCAGAGAAAATTCTCTCAATCTTTAACTGTGTCCTGAGGTGTATTTTCTCCAGGCACAAAGATGGAGAATATATCAGAAATCAATTTTGTTTAATTTAAAATAATTTGAAAGAAGTTCCCATTAATGGTTTGCTCTGCTAGACACAGCCACATAGGTTTCAGCTCCTCTCGACCTCCTGCAGAACAGGACAGAAAACTGTAAGAGACTGAAGTTTCCAGCATTTTTTCTGGAAGATAATTTGTCAAGCATGGAACCCAAGCACCTGTTCTGATTTCATAGCTGAGTAGGAATGCACAAAACACAACAGAAATAGAAGTCACTACTTACACTTACTTATTTGTAGTTTAACATACTATGAATTGGTCACAGTACCAGACCTGCCAGAGTTCAAGTGTTGGGACAGCACTCTGAGGCACATGGGGTGATTTTGGGGATTGTCCTGTGCAGTTTGACTTCAGCAATCCCTGTGGGTCCCTTCCAATTCAGGATATTCTATGATGATTCTATAATATTGTCTTTGCTATTCTTAAATATATTCTTTCAAGAAGTAGTAGATTTTCCCTCATCTTGGCATAGTTCCCCCAGGAGTCTGTTTCAACCATGCTGAAAATTATATACTAGTGAATATTCAACCCTTTTTAGTCTCTATAGTTAGAAGTGCTTTCTTTATAAAAGGATCTTAGTGGGGGTGGAATTCTGGAATTTTCTACTGAAGTGCTTTTAAAGTAAACATGCCTTGAGCTGTTATGGATGAAAGGTGTTTGTTAAATTGCTTGATGTTACAAATATCTGAAATTGAGTGGGTGATTGATTTAATTGCAGTTGTCAGACTGGTTTTAAAAGCATATTTCTCATTTTGTTCTGTTTTTTAAAACTGCAGAACAGTTGGATTCTGAACATAAAGAAAAGAAAGTGTCTGACTATACTAATCACAAAATGCAGCTTCTGGCTAAGCCAAGGCATGCTGTCAAGATGAAGTGCTGCATAATTTTTAAAACACTCAGTCTGGCCAATTCATTCAGTCTCTGAATAGCAGTGCCCCTGTTGTTCTAGTATCTGCTATTTTCTGAATTAAAATATCTAATAATTGTGACACCATGTTACTTTCACATATATGTAAAGCTAACATAAATAGGAAAATTTGAGCTTGGTAGCATTTCCCAAGTTACCAAACCCTATCAGTGACCAGGGATCCATCAAAACCCAGTTCCTCACTCTTGTGTCAAAGCTTGCTGTTCTAGAATAAAAGCAATTTGAGCAGCACTCAGAATATGATTTGCTTCAGCCCAATTCTTTGCTGAAGCACAAAAATAAATGGTGCTGAGTTGTTAGTGTACTATGCTCCTGTAGTTCCCACTGATTTAAACCTGCAACAATCAGAGTTACCTTCACTAGAAGGGCTTTAGTTAGGTGATACTATAGCTCAGAGTGCCACTCTGCTCAAACACTGGGATATAGTTAGGAAGCTTCTCAACCTCTTCTCTATCAGCTCTATATTGTGTACAGTAATCACAGGTTTAAAAGGCTAGAGAAAATTTTAGGCAATTTACCATGATAAGTCCTTTCTTCTTTCCAGTGAAAGATGAATGTTGTAGCATTTCAAAGAATGCAGAGAAATTGTAATGGGAGAAACTGTGAAAAAAACTCCTTTGGCAGCACAGGATACCCTGCAGCTTGAATCTCAGCTGCTTAGAAAGGCAGAGTCAGCAAGGTGAATCCCTAGATGAAGTGTGGTGGATAAATTATCTTCCTGAGTCAAAAATGACTAAAAAATAATTAAATTAGCATTTTCTTGTGAATTCATAAAAATCTAAGATTTACATGCTGTCAGTTACTGCGGTTCTTCTCTTGAGTGGTAACTCATTAAATAAGTAATCCTTTAATTGTTTTTTACTGCCTGCCCATGTCCTAAATTTCTTCTCTGACACCTTTGAAAATACTGGTCTTGCATCTCAAATAGCCTAAAATCTGTTTTGAAACACTTACTAATGTGAAAGTTCCCCATTGATTTTAATGGGCTTTGGATCAGCCCCATGAATAATAGGGAAAAGCCGTAACTCCTTTCATATGCTCTATCACTGGGAAGCAGAGAAAATTACCTTCATGCACAGTGTGCTTGTATAGCTTAGTCTTTAGTTCTCAGTTAGATGATATTATTGTCTGGCATCAAAGCAAAGTTCAGAAGAAACAGAACAAAATGAAAAAGCTTGTAGGAAAACATTTATTGAAGCACTGGATAATCTTAGATTCACTTTGTTTGCGTGTGAAGGAATGTGCATATCAGCAAAGTCCTGAGCAGACAGGTCTTTCAAGGTTTCACATAAAATGACAGATTCCAGGAAGAAACAGACCCTTTCACAGCTTTAGGCATCATTAACCAGCATTGTCTAAAATGTGTAGGGTTCAGAAGAGGCCTCTGTTTGGCTCTTACAGAGGGAAAACAGTTTGTCTCATTTTTCAGGGTCTGCACCAGTTACTGAGGAACTGATGTGGGACCCCATGGCCATCTGTCTCTTCCTCATGAAGGGAAGAAGAGGAGCAGGCACTGATGCACTGGTCTCTTGTCTCTGGTGACTTGTGATCAGAACGGTGTGGAGGTGTGTTAGGGGAGGTTAAGTTAGGTATTATGAAAAGATTTTTAACTGAGGGAGTGTTTGGGCACTGGAACAGGCTCCCAGCGAGGCTGTTACAGCACCAAGCCTCACAGAGTTCAAGAAGTGTTTGGACAGCACTCACACACAGGGTGCAATCCTTTGGGTTGTTCTGTGCAGGACCAGGTGTTGGACTCAATGATCCTTGATGTTCTCTTACAACTCAGGGTACTCTATGAGTCTATCATTGTCTGATCTACAAACTTTCTGCCTTCAGTGGAATCTGGATTAAGCCTTTGAGAAACAGTTTAAACTGTGCAAGGTCAGCTGTAGCTGGAACAGATTCACAAAGTGTTGGAAACAGCATTATGGGTGTGCCCTGCTGTCACCCCTTAAGTACAGCTATAGCACAACAGACATGGAAATTTGTGTTCAGTATTAGATTGAAGAGATGTAGAGATACCAGACTGGCTGTGGTGATGTGCTATTAAAATTTCTGATTCTGACATTTAAAAGACATGAAAAATGATGTTAATTGGTAAGGAAAAGATTGTAAGTGCATGCAAAAATACAGTAATTATTTATAACCCTAGAGAAGGTCCAATAAAAGGAGGAGAAAAAACTATGTATTTCACTCAAAAGCATATATTAAGTATTCAGGCAGCACTTTATTTGCAGATTCTTTATTTCTGTTTAAAAGCCCTTCTATCTGACACAAGCCTAACCAGATCTTTATGTATCATTTATCATAAGATTGCAGTTTAATCAACATCACAAAATCTTTTACTGTGTTTCTGGTGTCAATGACTATTCTTGACTCCTATCTGGACCTTTTCTAAGGTTTTCATGAAGTACCTGAATGGAAAATTCCTACTCAATCTCCTTTTTTTCTCATCAAGACATTTCAATGGAGAATTTCTCTCTAGCTCTAATAACTTCTCATTTATTACTGGGCAAGCGTATGATGGAATGGAAAAGCTGTAGACTGTTCAGCTCTCCTGGTGGCAGTAATGCTGGCTTGCCTCCCTCTCTCTCTCACCACACCAGTGGTTCTCCAGGCCAGGACAGTGCCCTTGAAAGCCAAATTGTTTTGTGTAATGTGCCCATTGCTGCAGATCTAGGAGCTGGTAACCGGCCTCATGAGCTCTTGGCCCGCGGGCAAATTGTGCTTTGCCTTCAAAGGTACCTGGGCAAGATCTGCAAATCAATTCTGCAAACAGTGAGAAGAGGAAATTAAATTCTTCTGGCAATATTTGCTTCTGGCTGTGGCAGTGCACCTGTGGTGCTTCCCTGTGCAGGGCATTGGCAGATTGCTGGGGAGGGGTAACGGAGGGGTTTGGTGAGAGCCTGCACAAGAGGTACCCTGGGGTGAGCTGAAGGCTCTCCCTGGGGGCACTGGGAGGAGGGCTCGGGGTTTGGCAACAGGGGTGCCTGGGATAAAACTGATGGTCCTGAGCTTATACAACTGCTGAGACCCAAGGTCACTCAGTGGCTGGGGGAAACCAAACACTCATGTCCTGGATGGGGACTTTCAGCAATTTACTGTCATTCCTACCTCTGCTTTATTAGCTTTAAACTGTGCAGGTATTTGATGAAATGTTATTCAGAAAGGCCCAGTTAAACTCTTCATCTGGACCTTTCCATGGTGTAAGAATGTGGGCCCAACAGAACAGATGCAGATGTTGACTTTATGAGGCTGGGAAAGACATCTGCCCCTATCCTCTCTGACCCTTTCTGACACTTGTTTCCCTAGGTAGAAATTAGTTTATCTACCTTAGCACCCTGGATCCTTGACCAGCCTTACCCAGAGGAAGCATATGCTTTCTCTGTGCTTCAGCCTCAGGAGATATTTTTGGCTTTGTGCACAACAAGGAGGTAGGTAAAGTGATGTAGGTACAAGGACATTTGGGCTGTATTTAAAGACAAAGGACCAAAGCATATGCAAGTGACCAGCCCTGAGAAAATCCAGCCTTACAGATTGTTAGAAAGGTTGCAAGTACAATCATTGCCTCCAGCCTACCCTCATGTTTGGATGTTATTTAGGGGGTAGTGTCAGACAGAGACTATTCCCAGTAGCCTTTCCTTTGAGGGGCAAGGATACTCCTTTATGTGTGCAAGAGACTTGTCACATTGAGTTAATGGAGGTCTCACAAGATTTACTGACCTTGATGTAACCTCTAGTACATTCCCTCTTCTTCAGCTTTCTCTCTAGATTTTGACACAGACAAAATTAATAGCTAAATGTAGCATGTATAAAACATAGTTAACCATCTATAACCCTTAGGTTTTCATTGAAGTTATTATTAATCTTATTTTTAATATATTTACGTGTTAATCACCACTTTCCTGGCAGATAACTAAGACTGAAGATATCTATGTCAGGGTCCAAGGCAGTCTGGGTAATCAATAGAGAGACAAAAGCCTCTTGGGGACACTCTTGAGACCCTAAATTAGGAACCTAATAATTAACAAAATGAAATGCAATCATTCCTTTCTATAGAGTCTTGCAAAATCCTCTAAAAAAGTAGAAATTCTTCCTTGGTTTTACAGCTGATGAAGGGCTCCTTTGTGCTCCAAATAATTATTGATTTTAATATCTCATTTTAAATATATCTGATAAACAAGGTTGTGTTTTCTCCTTCAGATCTCATTTTTGCTTCCTTTGGCTCTACAATGATTAATTTTTGAAAAATTAATATTTGTATTGTTTTAGTGGAATTAGTTATACACTAATCAAGGCAGTAAATTTCAGGTAAGGAAAAAAACCTGAAAAGTAATAATTACATTTATTATTTTTTTATTTAATATTACTGTTATTTTATTCTCAGTTAAATAATTAAAGACAAACAAATACAAAGAATCCCTCTCAAAACCTCTGATTTTAGCACCAGGTCTTAAAATCTACAGTGTATACTCCTAAATAACAAAGACATCTTTGTGTAGTTAAAGGTTAAATATTTTGATAGACCAAAAAATTCATGCCTGGACTAAATGTAATATACTTTTATTGTGCCTGAATTTTCTCATGAATGGGACTGTAATATCTTATGTAATGGAAACAGAATATGAACAGGGCATTTATATTCAAAGAATACTATGAAATTTCATATTTTCCCCTTTGGGTTTTCTTGAGTGGGGTTTTATAATTCTAGCCACATATGCAAACACAGATAAAATATGTGGCTTCTTTTTTGGCCAGGGGACAGAGATATGAGTCATGGAAAGCAAGATTTATTGGTCTACCAGAAACTTTTAGTTTAAATTTTCTCCTGTCAAATTCTTTCAAAGAAACTGAATCTGCATGTAATTGCACACAACCATGAAAAGTGCAGCTTACTCTTTGACTAATTTAATTCACTGCCTTTTTGCTGAGGTTCTGGCCTGTGGCTTTGCTCTAATAGACACAAATCTTGTGTTGACTTATCCAAGTCTCCTGTTTGATTTACTGTTTTAATGTACCAGTGATAAACAGCTTTATATACTCCTTGCAGTACTTGAATATACTGTCCAATTATTGTCATATTGCCTAAAGGTGTGAGTTGACACAAAGGCTTTTCTAAAACCTGTTCACTGTTTGAGAACTGCATGAAAATAAGAGTTAAATAATGAGATGGGTGGCTGGTCTGTGAAATTGGCATCCAGCTCAGAGGGGCTTGAAAGGACAATAGCACCAGTGTCACAGAGCATCAAGAGAAATGCCAAAGGCTCCCTGCTGCAAGGGGAAAACTCCACAACCTGTTCCCTTGGAGCTTTGGGAGCTCTGACATCAAGAGGTGAGCCAGGACTGGCTGGTTTGTACCAGGGGAGCCCATCTGTGGGGTCAGGAGTTAAGCCCCACCTGGAGTGAGGTTCACCTCGCTCCAAGGAAAATCCTGAAAATTCTAGTTAGTTCTGGAGTTATATATATATATATCCCTCTCTTTCTCTCTCTCTCTCTCTATATATACATATATAAATATCTGGGTCCTGACCTAAGGACAGATACAGTAATTATTTTGGCTAAGGACTCTCCCCATTTTCCAGGTACATCTGCCAAAGAGAAGGGACATTTTGGTGCTTTGGGATATTTGGTCAATAAATAAGGCTTTGTTGATATTTAAAATCTGTAGCAATATAGAGTCTTCTGTGGAAGTACTCAGCCTTCCAGGAAAACATTCACTTACACCCAGAAGCAGGGTGAGTTTAGATAGTATTATATGAATATGAGAGGGCAATTTAGGGAAAACTTGACTGACTTCTTTAATCGGTCAATAAGGCCTTAGATTTCAGAAGGAAAAAACCAAAACAACTTCTTCAGCAACCTAAACTATTAGGATAATGGATGTTATGGATGTCTCCAGCAGTATCTTCAAAGATTTGAGTACACACAGGTCTTTCTCCTGCTGCATGCCTCACAAAATCCCTGATGGGAGCACAGTTCTCTTAGGCACATGTGGAGCCTAACACGTTGGCTCTCCTGTTTGTTTGTAGTGGCGACATCTGTGTGGCAGAACATTAACTCAGAAATAAAAGACCTGAATTCAAGGGTTTCCCAAGCCTGTGGAGGTTTCAATCCTATTTGCTCACACAGAAAAATGCTATAATGGCCAGACTACAAATTATAAGCATCTGAGGGATGCACCCTTACACCCTCAGCACCCTCCAAAGCAGAGAATGGTTAAACCATGCCTGGACCTCCTAGAGAGCACAGAGCATTATGCTGGGTGTGAAGCAGCAGAGGCCTCTGCTGTCAAGATTAATTATGGGTTTTATCCCAAAACTGTATAAAATCCATAAAGGAGCTAAAGGAGAGTTTCTGGACTCGGGACTGAGAAATGAGTAGCTGAAGCCCAGTGCTAGTGAGCTCAGGTCCCCTCCAGTCTACTTTTCCTACTTCCTGGTCTTTTTAAAATAGAAAAAAGAAAAAAAAAAGAAAAAAAAGGAAAAAGAAAGAAAAAAAGAAAAAAAAGAAAAAAAGAAAAAAGAGAAAAAAAGAAAAAATGCTGTTGATTGAAAGTCCTAATTTGATTAAATCATATTTCAAAAGGCTTCTTCTGTTGTCATAATAGTGACTTCATTTAGGCTTTTAATGAAGAGATTCAGATAAAAAAGATATCAAAATTCTGTCTGGTATACTAATGTTATAAGAAAACATTATGATTTGGGGAATCTCCAAATTTTGCTGGGTTTTTGACTTTTTTTTTACTGAATTTTTTTATATGAAGTATTGTGTTCTCTCTCATTTGTATTCTTAACCTCAGAAGCACTTTAAAAAAAAATTGCTGTTCAAACAGCATACCTGCTTGCATGAGTGCTCTCCACATTTTCACATTCTGGAAATGCACTTATGAACAAATATTTTCTTGTACAACAGCTCTCAAAAGGCTAATAAAAGAACTTAAGAACATTATCAAAGCAAATACATGTGGCACCTGGTACATGAACATTTAGGATCACATTTTTGCAGGACCGAGCCAATGCCAACAGGGTTTCAGTACAACGTGCAGAAGTGCACTTCTGAAGACTCAAAGATATGCATTACCTCAGCAAGAATTAGAAGATTTGGAGAGTTCCCTGGGTGATATTCTAGCTCTGATAAACTGAGGGACAGTTTCCTACTTTCTGCCATCAAAAGCAATTTCATTTGTTCAGATATTATTCCATAGTTTACTTCCACTTTATTCTCAGGATGTAACATTCTCTTGTTTATTGGATCATTTGTTGAAAACAACAAACAGAAATTAAATTGAGATAAACTTTATCTGACAGTCCACAACCCACTAAAGTCAAGATAACAACTTGTGCTTGTTCCAAGGGCCTTCAGCCAGCTGCTGACTGCCTATGACATATCTGAAATAGATTAACAGTAGGATTTATGGTGTAAGAAATAGGCTATTTTTGTTTCATCTCTTTTAATAACAGTCAATGCTCCAGAGGAAATTTTTAAACTCAGATATTAAGTTTCCTCCAGACTAAAGGTAAGAGATGAAACCTTGGAGACTACACAGCTAGCCAGTACAGTTAGAAATACACTTCATGGATTGTGATATCCTCTGTCCCTCTGTAATGTTTGCAGCCTTAGACCAAACCTTCCAGTACTGGTACTTCCCTTTGACAGCAGAGGGAGCATTTCATCCAGTAACTCATTTCTTCTTCTACATTCTCATGAAAATCCTGGCAATGGTTAATAAATAATCACATTAGCAAACCAAATACCTCTAATCAGGCAGGTAGCCTGTGTTTAGTTAACTCTAAACCAAGGCACAGCACCTAAAAAATCACACAATGTAGGAAAATCAGAAGGTGTTAATGGAGGAGATCAAAAACCGTTCCTCCTTTTTTTCTTGAGAGATAATTTTGTGAAGAGTGTGAATCTAAATGAGTGAAAGAGAATATTTTTTTACTACTGAAAGTAAAGACCATGAGGGATAAAGCAATTGGAAAATATTAAAAACTCCCAACAACTAAAGAACAAACAAACAAACAAACAAACAAACCCCAAAAAAACACCAAAAAACAAACTGAGTAAGGAGGGTCCCCAACCTCAAATTTGCTTTCAAATTTTTTAAGGTCTGGCTCCTCAGAGCTCCCCATGGGTTTCCTTCAGACACGGCTGTGCTGAAAGCACTGACTGTTTTGTCACTGAATCCACCCCTTTAGCTTTTGGGATGTAAGGGAGAGAAGGCAGAACTTCAAACCTAAAGTACCTGGAATAAGAAGGACATCACTGTTTTAATTGCAACCTGTGTAAGGGTAACAGATAAAAAGGGCATTGACAGAACACAAAGTTTAGTAGCTCTGATCAGATGATAAGTAGCAATTTCCTATTGCAGTAATTATTTAAGGAGATGTTTCTCTCTTTTTCAAAAATGTGCTGGCCCTGTCTCCAGCCATTTCTGGTTATAAAAACATTACTGAGCACACCATCAAATGTACCCTTTGCACTGCAGCCACAGCACTGACAGTGCTAGCATTTCTGTGAGCTTTTCTCACTGGAGAGTTTATTGATCATATTGTTTGTTACATTGAATAGTCTTTCTATTTTTCCTTAGCCCTTACTCATGCAGACTATGTACTTCAAAGAGATTTTATTAAATGAAGACCACTTGCCTCCAGGTGATATTAATAACTTTGACTCAACTACATTATGAACTGATTAAAACCAGGCTACATTCATATGTCAGGTTAAACCATGAGATTCCAAAGAAGAACAATTTCTTCTCTAAATCAGTGGAAATTTTGTCTGCTCAAGGAGGTGGTAACAAACATTCAAATAGTTTTATTTGCTTATTAACTTGGGTTTCAGCCCTGAATCAAGGTCTGCCAACATTTTTAACAAAACTTGTAATACAACCTGTCTTCAAGGGATACAGAATGTTTCTGATTACATAGAAAGACATCAAAGTATAAGGTAAGATAGGTGATAAAATATATTTTTAAAGTTTTTAAAACTTCACACTTTATTAGGAACAGGCTGAAAACAATGTTTAAGCTGACGCTTGCTCTTTAAAAATGAAATGTTATAGTTAGAAATTTGATTTATGGGTCAGGGACCCTTACCCATTGTTTTCTTTTGGCACAAAGGCTTCTTGATCAGTAACATCAAGGGTGAGGTTGTAGACGGACCTGATACATCACTGATCAATCTCAGAATGGTTGAGATTGGAGGAGATCACTGGTCATGTTCTTCTGGTCCAACCTTCCTGATCAACCTAGAGCACATGGCAAAGGATTGCATCCAAACAGTTCTTGAATATCTCCAGCGAAGGAGACTCCACAACCTCTCCAGGCAAAAGATAACTTAAAATCTCTCAATTTTTATATTCCTTCCTCTCTTTATCATTTTTTTTCCTTTTATTTTTTCACTCTACTTCAGATTTTAATGGAATTTTAATTTTAACTTTCACGTCTTTTTCTATTTGAACCAACATTTCCTAACCATTGAGGTGGTTGGCCAGGAGCACATTTGAAATTATCATACCCCTTACAATGTAAGTATTTTAGGGTGACTCAGCCAGTCTCACAAGCATGTTGCAAACCTGGAAGCATTGTATCATTTCTGAAGGGAGGGCTTTTTTTATCTACAATGAGTAAGGCAGTTTTCTAGATTCACCAGCCTAAATGCTCACAATTTCTTATTAAGCCAGTTTTCTAGGTGGAAATAACTGTGTACCTAGCAGCCACTCGTGCTAGCTGAGCAAGATGAATGTTAAAAATGGCTCCCACAGAAAAAAATAAATATATAAACAACAATAACAATCAAGAAGAAGTAAAACTCTTTGAATATTTGTTTGCTTCAATTTTGTAGGCACTTCTTAGGATTCCTCTGGCTGGCCTTAATTCCACATTTGTCTAACTCTACTTGAAGTGTGGAGAAGAGCTGTTTTATTTTGAGAAGGCAATATGCAGACCCTGAAATTTGTGACAGACACATGCTGGGCTATTTTTATTAAAGAAACTCCAGAATCCATGGCATGTTATGATAAATGCTTATCCTTGCACATTCTTAGAGATGAATTTTAAAGAAACAGGAGAATGAGGCCAGCAGCTAAGATACCTGTCTAGAAAGGGAACCATAATTTTCAGCAAGTGGTAGGAACAGATCCAAGTCCTGTCTTAGCTTAGACCTATTTGAGTTGATGGGTTTGCACTTGTGTAAATGAGAGAGGAACTTGGCTTGTAAACTTCAAAAGACTCACAACAGAAAACAGAGAAAAAAACAGAAGAAATGAAAAAGCAAACAATGCCATGTGGAATGAATCTAAGACATCCCATCCCAGTAAGAACACTCAGCAGTCCATTATATTTATTCAGATCAAATGCAGACTGTGAGATATATAGACTATGTTAGGATAGGGTGGGAAAGCAAAAATGTTCAAATAAAAGCATAATTTTGGCACTGCTGCTGAGATTAGTGTGGGTTATACAAAGAGTGCATCTAAGGCTGGCACTGGAACTCCTGATAGCTAAGCAGGTTCACAGAGAAGAACTTATTATGACAACCCTAATATTGAGGGAAAGAAAACACAAAATCAGGACCTATAATTTTATACGAAGTAATTGCTGGTAGTAAAAATGTTTAATATAAATGGAACAATGAGGTTTGAAACTGAACGAGAATATATTAAACAAATTATTGTAATAATACCTGAATAATTGAAGCACAAAAATAATGAGACAAATTAGTCCTTTATAGAAAAAAAAATACTTTATGCATACTAAATACTGAAGACCTGCATCACCTACACTGGTCAGGGAAGCCTCCATGGTCCTCATTCATGCACATATTACCTTTTAGCTATGAACACTATGGCTATCTAAAGCTTCTTGGAGATAAATGAATTTGTAGGTCAAACTTGCAGAAAGTCTACCTGCTCATTTTGGTTCTGCTGTGTAACCACAGGTTTACTCTCTCTTTTTCTGATTGTTGGAGAACAGCTTCTACCCCAAAAAACATCCTCAGAAGCACAGGAGCTTTGCCATTCCTTTTTCATTGCTTAAAGTGTAAAAATCAGTAGTGAAGAGTGGGCAGGAAGGTGTCCCACACAGAATTGCACTAAAGAAAGACTCGGCTCCACTGCAGGCCACAGCAAACCTGAGCCCATCAGCTGTATGCTCCAAATGAAGCCTTTCAGTGTTCAACTGCTCTTCAGCTGGTTCCTGTAGTGGATTTTTGTGCTAACAGAGAAAAATTTCTCCTTGCAGAGAGCTGCTCGTGGTATCTGTAGCAGCATTGTTATGTGTCAGATGATTCACCTTTTGAGGTTCACATTTCCTGTGTTAGAGTCAGCCTGGGGAGGTTGGCTTGGACACAAATACCTCATTTTGGGTAGGTGGAAAGCACAGGTTTGACCTTGAGCTACTGAGAGATACCTGTCTGAAACATTCTTAAACTTACTATTTTGATCTTATTTTTCAAGTACACAGTTTGACTTATTTACTTGTCCTGAGTTATTTAGCAGCATATGCATAGGTTTGACTCTATTTGCCCAGTTGCTATGGATGAAACTAATCTAGATGAAGTGGCTAATAAACACAGACCAGAAGGAGGTGAAATTACATCATTACATTCAGCAATTCCTGAAGAGAGAAGAGCCTCCAAAGCGACTATATAGATTATCCTCCTTATGACTCACAAGAAAGTTGCTTAATCTGAGGAAATATATAGCACATGTAGAACTTGTTTCTAATAGAATCATCCTCTAAATATTTCAAAAGTCACTTCAGCTAACTGAACTTTAAAACAATTTAATGCCTCTCTGCCAAACACAGTTAGAACAAAGTTCTGTTTGCTTGAAAGGGAAAAAAAAAATAAAAAAATGTTACTGCCCTGATTCCTAGTTCTACTAGCTGAATATGATTGTATTAGGCTATCAAAATCAGTACTTTGTGTTGGTAACTTGAAATATGACTATCTTCTTGTAAATTGTAATTCATAATTGAAAAATCATGGCATAATCTGGCTTTGCTTTCACAAGTTTGTAAAGGAGAGGGGGTATAAATATTCAGTAAAATATATTTGCCAAAGAGCTAGATACAGATTTTTTATTTTCTGTGGGCATGCAAGCAATTTTAAATGGTGAATTTGTTTTTCTTCTTTCTGTTTAAATGAGATGAAATACTGGTGGTGCCAGTTTGAGCACTGTTATCTTTGCACCTTAATTTTATAAAACAAACCCTTGTTTTGGAAAGCAACCTCTATGCTTTGATAGAATTTTGCAATTCTATTTAAAATTGTCAGGCAATCAGAACATGAAGTCCTTTGGAAACAGTTCCATCCCTTTCTTCTTGAGGGGCACTAACTCCAAAACATGATTTACTGGGAAATTTTGCATTATCTTAAGGTTGTATAGAAGTTTCTTTTTCAATATTTTGATATTGAAACATTTTATGCTTTACTAAATGTTTTTCCAGATGGTAGTAAATTCTTTTTCTTGATGTCTCAAACTCAAAAAACTTGTCTGTTTCTGTTATTTCAGTGAATATATCTGTACTATAAGTTAAGCAGCTACTACACTGGACACAACAGTGATGCAGGTAACTACTTGGAAAACCTTAGGTACAATTATGTTGTGACATAATTATTGTTTAATAAGCTAATGTAAGTTATATTAATTTAGTTTTCCTAAATTTTTTACTTCAGAATTTGTGTAAAAAATTAGAGATAATCCAAAAGGCAGTTTCTTATTCAGCGGCAATCTGACATATTAAATTGAAATAGGAGGGAAGTTATAGTTAAAGTTACAAAAAATAATTTAAACATAGGTTCTTTATTGAAAAATTTAAATAAATATAATTAGAGAAATTAAATATCCTTCCTGCAATAATCTCAGAATTAATTAGTCTTTAGAAGATCCATGACTGAACACACCATCCATCACCTTATAATGAGCCTGAAGGAGAATGTTTGCAAAATACCAATTCTTCACCAACAATAGAAATAGTGCTGCTGCATTACACTATAAGATCCCTTTTCTGTATTTTTTTCATTTTTTTGAATTGTTAGAGAAGGTATTTGTTCTGCATGCTTTTATTTTCACATTTATACCTAAAGGAGGGTTTTATAGTTTGTAATCCTTGTATGCATGCAATGGCTTAATTGATATTAGCATCATACATCTATCATTAATTCTTAACTTTCTGTCTTACTGGGTTTTACTCTATTTTAGATAGTATTAAAAATTTTATGTGAGACATCTTTTATGCTTTTCTCTTTTAACATGAAAATCAGAGTTTTTCTGAAAAGGGAGAGCAAATATTTAAAACAGCTTTCCTACAAGCATTACATTTTACTGAAAGCAGTTACTTCTACTTTGGCATATATTAACACCTGCTGAGGATGTGGTTGAGGAGCAGTAAACATTCCCTTATAAATAAGTTTAAATTGTGTTTGTTTCTAAGAATAAAATAATTCTGTAGATTGCAAAATTAATTGGATTATTAAATGTGATGTCTCATCCTGAAATATACCTATTATTTATGGCTACAGCTTCATCAGGATTAAGAACAAATGAAATATATCATATTGCCATCCTAGAAAGTACAAAATGCCCCTCCTGGCTTAAAGGATAAATGATGTAATGCTTGTTACTTTAAGCCCCAAGCTAATTAGTACAGATCAAGTGTCACCATCAAGCATTTAAAAATCATTATTATGTTCATGATTATTCCTACATTTGGCCAGGTTAAAACAGTATGAAGAATCTCCTGCTGATTTTAATAGTTACAGATTGATTCAAGCACATCAGTATTATCATGGTCTTTCTGCATCTTTACTTTTCTATTTTCTCTTAGCATTAAAGAGGTAAAAGAAATCAGTATATCTGAAAAAAAAAAATCAAAACAGAACATAAAAACAGACATAACAGAAATGGTTTGATTGCTTTAAGAATCCAAACACATTTAGAACTCAAGTCTGAACAGAAAAATACTTTTATATTCTGTAAAAGTCTAGAAAAAGCAACACAGAGGTTATTTGAAGTATTTTTGCCTCTGACACATAATGGTCTTGTCCTCCTTGGGAACATGTAGCTTGGATAACCCACTTTTTCAGTCCAAGGAGAGTGAAAAGAAGGAAAATTGCAGTCATGAATGAGCTTACATGGAAACTCTATTTTAAAACTAAATGAAGGTAGCTGAATTCATTTTGTAGCAATGTTTTGAACACCTGAACACCAGCAAACATCTTCCCTACCAGATGAGGCTGCTCCCAAGCAGCACATCCCTCAGGCAGATGGATGACTGAGTATGCAGGAATTTAGACAGCAGCTCCTAAACACATCATTGAAGATGACCACAGTAAGTGGGAAAGGTGGCAGTAGAACAAAGATATCCCAGTTCTTCATCTAGGATTGTATATATGTGTCCCCTTAGCAAATGCTTAAAATCATTCAAAGTCAAGGTACTATTAGACTTACATTTTATAAAGATGTTGGCACAAAATCAATGTAGACAAGATTTCCTACAATTTTTGCTTTTTTTTTTTTTTAATTGAGAAGAAAGTGACAATTTTAAAAATGTGCTGACAAGTGTTATGTCAACATATGGCATAAATGTGCACTTTTTGGGTTTACATCCTTAATATTATTGGGACAGGAAAAATAAAAGTTAAGAAAAAGGTGATTTTAAATGTCAGGATATTCATGGAAGACATTTCTATCCTGAAGTGTTTTAAATCAATTGATGCTGACCTCAGAAGTCAGGTGTGGCTTTTACTTTCCTAGGTGACTACTGTTTGATGTCTGGAAGTGCAGAGTGAAGACACCAAAGCATGAGCTACATCTAACAAATGCTCCTCACATTTAAGTCATCATATCTGGAGTCAGCATAATTCCTTTTACTCTTCGTTCATTTGGTCTGATATCTGGAACACTCTCTTTTATGGCCAAAAATGTCACTGAATGGTTTAGCAAACTACTTAAAACCTGTCAAAATTTTATATTTTAAAAATGATCAATTAGTCATTAAGTACCACATATTTTTTGTCCCAATGTTAAATAAAAAAGTCACATGGGAGCACCATGTCTTCCAAGAACTAATATAATGAACTCTCCTCTAGCTAAAATGAAAAACTATAATTTTTAGGCATTTAGGCACTTAAGATCAAATTTCTAAAACACTGTATGAATAGTACATGAATTATTGATCAAATTGAAAAATACCTTGTTCTTTAAAGCTAAGGTGGATACAATGTCTTTTCTGCAGTATTTGTGGGCTTGCCAATAAAAAAAAAAAAGATATATTTGTAGCCTGAATGATCGCAAGGCAACAGTCTCTTTTATAAATTACATCAATGCACTTTTGGGAGTACAGACCAGGAGCTCAGGTAGCTTGGAACAAAGTTCTTTTGTTGTGTTTATGGCTGGGTAAGAGGCGAGGTGTGCCAACAAAAGCTTTTATTTTGTCCTGTGATCTCAGTCAGACCAAAACAGGTCACATTCAGATTTTGTGTGGCAGTCAGGTTTTGGCATTTCAAAATCAAAATAAACTTCCTAATAATCCAGTGCTGGCACCAGAGAAGCATAATCATAGATCTGCTATAAGTCAAAATAACACAGTGCCTGTCAAAGAAGTTAAATATACCTTCTTAAATGATACAAAATGTAATAGATGTTTTCTACATTAATAGACTTTAATAGTAGATGGTTTTGAAACATAGCTGCAAGATTAATTTTGAACACACATCACACAGGGCAGTAATATAAGCTGTAAGACTGCCTGGTCTTCCTCCAGTCAAATGTGGTACCCTCTGTTTCTGTGTGTTTTCCTGCCTCCATGTTGTAAATAAGGTATTTAACCACAGAAATCTGCCCAAAAATCAGAAGCCTATTTAGTGATTATATCACCTTTTCCTCATTATATCCTTTATGTATGGTACTGTGGACTTTCTACTAGCTTAATTTCTTCTTTATTTTTTTTTTAATATTTATGGACAAAAATTATTTTCTTTATTATCTGTATTTGTTTTTTAAGATTCTCAACTCTTTAAGTCTCCTCATATATCGCAGGTTTTACTTTTTTCCTGATAGCCCAGTAGCCATTCTTGGCATCTCTTCTGGTTTAAATTAATTTTCATTCAACAGAGATCTCTCTGTTGAGATTTTTTGACCATCATAGTCATTCAGATTTTGGATGGTGATTCCAGTCTTCCTTTGTAATTAAGTTGATTCCCAGTACCTACTGGTTTATAATAATGTTTACAATAGGATTGAAATTTCCTATTAGAACTTTCAGATTTTTCTAAGGACTATAAACTGAGGCCTTCCCTTAAAAGCCTTTTTCCAGCCAGATTCTATCTTCCTCCATCACTGCCTTTCTTGATCCATCCCTTTGTTCAACACTCAGATCCTCTGCTAATCCCCATCTCCTCCAGTTTCAGCTGGAATTTCCTTTGTGCCATTGCATCAAATCCTTTACCAAAGTAGACAGAAACAAAAGCTGCAACATTTCTTTTGGCTTGGAAAAGAATTTCCTTATCAAGGAAGTTACCTTTTCAAAGATCTCTGAGAAGATCTGCCTTTGGGAAACATATGTTGTCGTTTACCTCATTTCTTATTGTCTTATGTCTTTAATTATTGCCCTCATCCATAGCTCATTCTAATATATGCATGCAATAGAGAAATATATCCAAAATGGTCTTTTTTTCTCTTACACCACTCTCACTAGACATCAGAATTTCTCTGTGACTGTTTCATTTAACAGTCCCTGGTACTGGGTCTGTATTTCACATGCCAGTTTTTTATGGCCCTGGAATGAGTTTATGCTGGCTTCCCTTTTTGAGAAAATTTTACCTCTTTAGATTTTGTTGCTACTCAAGAGTTGTTTTCATTTCCACATTCTCATTTTCATTTGCCTTTGATTCTCTACCCAAACATAATTATTCTCCCTGAAACTTGACATTAAGCACTCATTTATCTTCGCTTCTGTAACTGGGTAATGCTAATGCCAAAGTCAGTGTGCTGCACAGCTCTTCACACTCTCTGCATCTTCAGTCTGTGTATAACAGAAAAATAGAAGTAGCTTTAAATTACTGTAACAATATGGAAAGTCAGTGAAGTACAGGTTAATCTCTGATTAGTGCTGGCTATGAATGATGAGATTTTTTATTACTGCTCATTTTTTTCTTCTATTTTAATTCCAGTAATTACAATTCCTCTTTGTCACACACCACTATTCAGCCTTTGCATCAACTTCAGACATCCTTTCTCCTAACTCTTCCTGAGTTCTGAAGATTTATTCCTGTCTGAAAGATTTTATCCATTGCTATACACCCTTATTTTCATAGACCCTATCTCTACTATTTCCATCTCCTCTTCCCCAGTTATCCTGACCTGTCTCCCTGTGATTTGAATCAGTCTTAAGAAAGGTGATTGCTGATTCTCTGTAGATACATTTCACATTTTTCTTGTCTTCAGCTCTACCAATTTACCAAGCATTTTCTCTGCATCTCATCTTTTCTTTTTCTCTTTTCACTCCCTTATCTCTTCTTTCCTTAAAGGTTAGTTTATTTTTAATGATTCTTAATTTTGTTCTCACATTTTTCTCTACAAATCCATAGCTTTTTTTTCAGATAATGCCTTAACATTAGCTGAAAGATCTCAACTACTTTTTTTGTTATAGTAATACTAGTGGAACCATGTTAACATGAACTTCAATCCAGACTAGTTGCCTTAGAGCATGTCTGAGATCACTGATGTGTTCCCTGAACTAGAACCTGTGTTCATAACTGATTTCAACAACTATCTAAACAGGCTAGAGTAAAACCTATATGGATAAGCTTATCTCAACTGCCTTTGGACCAAAAATAAGTTTCTAGTTTCTCAAGTGCTCAGAAATGTAAATTGCCAAATTACAATATTAAGTCAAATGATGTGAGATTAATTAAAAAAAAAAGTATTTATGCCTGACAAGCTAACCTACAGGCCTTTTCAAAATAAAATCTAGTTATCAAACCTAGAATAGATACAGGAATTAGGAGTATCACTGGAGGTACAAAAGGTTGGACTTCTACTCTGCATGACATATGTGAGTAACTTGAATATGTGGCACTCACAGACCAGGTGGATAAGATGTTCACCAAGTAACAGATTAGAAGACACTAAATTTTATTCCCTCATTGAACAATGAAGAGAAAACAAACTTTTGAATAGTGCTGAATTGGCACTTTTTATTCAATCCTGGGCTTAATGTTCCATGGTCCAGATGAATGTCCTTGTCCCATGTCTATGTCTATAGACACATAGAAAATACTCTTTTCTCTGTTTCTGGGAATAGGAAATTAATTTCTAAAATGGGACAACATCACTAACACAAACTACAGTAAACTCATCCAATATTAGTCTCAAATCATACTCCTGTGGTGATTCAAGTCCTTGGTCTGAAACATGCCAGACATGTTTCCTTGTAAGTTCTCACTCACTTAACCCCTGTCAATCCCTTCTCCACAACATCCCTCTCTTTCCCTTCCTCCTTTCTTATCTTAGTGTGGTACTTGCTTTGACAAACATTAGCTCTTGGTTGACGGAAAAATTTCCATGAAAAACAAAAATATTGTCTTCACTATGATTCCTTGGGAAGGTTCAGTTTTAAATAACTGGTATTTTCTGTCAAAATTGTTTTGGTGGAAAATCTCCAGTCAGAAATAGCATGAATATATTGTCAAGGAAATTTACTTACACAATTTAGGACCAGCAATGTGGGCTATTGGGTATTTGTTGACTTCAGAAAATTCTCTGAAAAAATGTTCATAAACATTTATAATAAATCAAGTCAATATTTTTTAAATGAATATATTTTAATAAATGTATAAATATTAAAATATTAAATTAATTTAATTTAAATTAATTAATTAAATTAAAATAAGTGTATTAAAATATACTGTAAAGCCGTCAGATTAGGAAAGATTGCAACTAAAATTGCATCTTGTTATATCATTCTAGTGTCTTTTATACATTCATTACAATGAAGCCTTTAATTATAAAATCTTATGTTATTTATTACATGCAGAGAGTGGGGAGTGCTCACTTGTGAACAGCTAATCAACATTGTGTATACAGTGCAGTGTTTACCATGTATCCCAAGTTATGTTTTCTGCCCAAAATGTAGGAGTTGCAATAGTTTATTAAAATCAGCATGTGCTTTGTCATGACATTCTTCTGTGAATTCACTGTGACATTCAAGTCCTTTGCATTTGTTCACTAATTTTCACATCTTTCATGGTATTGGTGTCTGTGAGAAATGGGAGAAGGTCGTAAAACTTGAAGCTGATACACACAGTAAATCAAATGGATCTTTGAGTTTGAGGCATCTATTAATTTGTTTGTTTAAGTATACACCATGACACAGCACTATCACTGCTCAAAACACACCAACTGTATCTGCAAATTTCTTACCAGAAAAAAGGGACAAGCACAGAAATAAATATAAAAACCACAGCTATTGACATCCAGGACAAATTTCTCTTAAGCAGGATTCTAATATTGATGTCTTCAAGGCAAATGCAGACTAGAGGTTCTCAAGGCAAAGTTCAACAGCACTTCATTTTTCCATAGTTAACCTTTGTCATTCAATTCTCATCTTCATATCTGTGGGAATGCTAAGATGCAACATCCCTACAGAGCTCTGGCTGATTTTGTGCTGGGACTAGGACAGGGAAACTTTGAAAGATTTAAATAGGAGATTACATGTCAGCCTTTGTTGTATTGAGATTGCTCAGGAAATATAATTTCTGAAATTGTCCAGTTTTGTATTTCCTGATTTTGGAGCCCTAATTCTACTGAATGGGACATGGCAGGAATTATTCATATTGCTAATGAACTAGCTAGAAGATGGAAAACTAGTGGTCAGATTTCACAGTACTAGGAGATAACCAGTGAAATCATTCAAAGACCTATGGAAAAAGCTGATATTAACATAACTGATTTAGAATGGAGGGCAAAAGGCAAGCTGACAGAATTTGTGTGTTTGGGCACATAAAGCATCAGCTGACTATAAAGTTTTGCAGCAAATAGTTGCAAAATACTTGGGTATCTAGGGGAGAATATGAATAAACGTGCAAAAAATCAGTCCCGAATTTATTTTTATCAAGTAGTTCTCACCTAGCTGTTATGATGTTGAAATGAGATAATGAATTAGATAGAAGAGATTCTGTGGTTAACAAGTGGAAATCAAAACAAAAACCATGTTTTATACCTCTGTAAAGACCCCTGATGCGTCAACTTTACCATTGTGTGAAAAATGAAGATGTAGTGAAACTGGGGAAAGTGCAAGAGGTAGAGAACAATTTCTGGATTAGGAGGGTAGTACAGACACCTATCAAAAGCCTGCTCAAAAACAAAATCAAAGGCAGAATATGTGAAAGAACCCTTTGTCCTGACAGGGAGATGGCTGAAAGATGGAAGAAAACCTGAGCTGGAAATATCCATTCATTGTCTCTTCAGTTTCAAGGACCAAAGATTCTCAGATGAAACTGAGCTCGGCAGGGCATTCTTAGGTCCAAAGTTAAGTAGAGAAATATTTATCCATATGAGATTAATTTACATACTGGTATTTTCTGCAGAACTCTGAATGTTATACAGCTTATACAGCTTCAATTTGCATAAGTTCATGGGAGAGAAGTCCCTTGAAAGCTACAACAGAGTTCAGAGCCATCACTTCTGGCACAGCAGGTCCCCATTTATTGTGTTTATTAGGGAGTGCTGGAGGGGAGAGCCACACACTTCCTCTCTTACACTCTCTCATGCCTATGACCTACTTTGAGTGACAGCATACTAGGCTACAGAAAGAGTGCAAATATTGTATTTCTTTTATTCCTGTTATGTTTTTCTGTGTGAGTTTAGGTATATGTAGAACAGAAAACAAAAAGACACATAAATATTTCCAAATATAAGAGATTTTTAAGTTTTTTGATTTTCATTTTTTTAAATTCTTAACGTAATTGACTTAAAATAAAATAAGTTTATTATTCTAAGTATATTGTGGAGCTGAAGCTTGCATCATTGTTCATATTAGGAGTTTCTAGGCAAAATTAATTACTCTTACACCATCCAAACAAAGCATTCTATGTAGATGTACACATACTGCTACAAGTATGTGTTTTATATGTGATCACTTTCAGCTGTATTTAGACTTTGACATAATTTGGACCTCTCAGCTATCTTTTTGCTCCTAAATTTGTGCAATTGCCTGCCCTTTATCTACTTGAACTGTATTCTCATATCCTGTAGGAGGGAATTCACAAATCTTAAAATAGAAAAGAAGCTGGAAGTAGCGTCACCAACATAACTCCTAAGATGAGCATTTGTGCCATATTTTGTTACCTATGGAAGACTAAGATTTGGAATGGATATTTTAGCATATTTTTTTAGCAATCAAATTCAGTGGTCCATTGTGATTATCCCAGCAGGTGCTCAAACAAATGAAAATTAAGTGTCCTTGAATCTTTTTCTTTGCAAAAACCCCAAACAGCTAAAACATCTTTGGGACAAGAAAATCCATAGATTCCTTGGTGAATGAAAGTTAATGGATGTACTGTGCAGTAAGATTATCTCCAGTTCTGGCAGCTGACAAACTGACCACTTCTATTTAAAACAACAACTTCCAGTGCTATAATAGAAATCTAATTTAATGAGACCCTGAGTCTGTTTTCCTGCATCTGATTTCAGAGTCCACTGGGGAGCTGAGATACTATTCTCCAGATGCCTGTAGAGGAGGCAAGAAGTAACTAGGCGAGAAGTAACTGAATCATGGACTCTAATTTTGTATATCCACATCACTAGGATCCTACCCAAATGGAAGATGTGATTTCCTGTCTTTAAGAGATCCCCTTAAACATAGCTCCTCTACAGTGAGATAGTTATTGCAGAGTGTTTTGGAAAAGAATTATTATTTTACATAAAGTGGTATCTTCAACATGTAGAGACATATAAATGCATACAGATTTTCACTTACCTAAAATCCTCCATGAACTTCAAATGTGAAATCCTATTTAAGGAAAAATCTTTCTTTTCTAATCTGTCCTCAGGCTGAAATTGAACAGAGTTTGTGTCTCTGCAAAGGCACAAACTACAAAGTTTAATTATAGTATAATTAAAAAGAAAAGGGCTTATAGTCACTGTGAATTTTAGTTTTGATTTATATGATTATGGTGACTGCAAATCTTTTCCTCCAAAATTCCTTAAACTGCCTCCTTAAAAATGGTATATATTTTGCTTGTCTATTTAATATCATTTTAATTTTCATTTCACTTAATTCTGTTTTATAAAAGTAAAGTAAAAGGAAAACACAAAGTCACTTTGTAATGTCAAAATGTTAAGATAATAAAGATCTTTGATGACTTAATACTGAAATTTTTAGGCACATAAATACACAGTATTTGAAAATGTACATTGTTCATTGCTCAACAGTTGCTCAGTGTTCCAGGCCAGGACTTCTGCACCAGTGACATAGTTTAGCTGTTCAGATTCAGAGGCAGACGAAGATGTCATTTGTGGTGCCTGTGCCAGAAGATAATTCCTGTGTGTTATAGTCAGTAAACACACTTCCCTCTCGTTGGCCAGCAAGTACAGAATCCCCACTACAGCAGAACTCTGGCTCTGCATTAAGCTGAGCTGGGCTTCAGGCCTAGGGCCATCACATGTGCTTTGTTTGGACTTGGCTTGCCTTTCTCCAGCTTGTTTGGCTTTAACAATCACTGATTAATGACAAGGTGGCTGTTAATTTTAGTTTATTTAGCATTTTATGGTTATGTGGTGAAATGCCTGTGGTTATGCTATAGAACAGTGAACTACTGTAGTGAACTATGATGAAGCTTAAAGGACAATGCTTACATGACAGCAGAGGCCTTGAAGATTTAGGCACAATATGATCCCAGTGGTAGAAGGGCTATCAATAACTCACCAGTAATCACTTCATAAAAATATCAGAACTCAGGAGCTGGTGAGGGCAAAAAAAGGAAAAGGAACAAGCTTACAGTGCAAAGTGATAAAAGATCAGAGTGTATAACTCATTTGAAAACACAAAAATGGCATAGGGAGGACAGAAGAAACCATTAACATTGCACTCTTTCTGAAAAACAAAAGGATTTAACCCCCATGATTAGCACCATGGTCTTACAGAAAAGGTTTCAAGGAACACATGAATCTGCACGAATCCCTCTAGGCTGAACTGTTGACCTTGGGCTGCAGAGAACAGTGCAAAGGTGAGACTAAAAACTGAGATAATAGCAGTTTGTTGGTAGATGGTTTACTTAAATAACAACTTTTAAATGTGGTATTGCTAACAAGACTTGCTTTCTATTTAAATTGTACGAGCATCAGTGTATCTGGACTAATAACAGTACCTGTTTGTTTCATTTTAGTTATACTGCTAAAGTTTTCAATTCAGCCAACAGTAAATTCTAGGCTTCACACAGAAGGTCCCCTTTTAGCCATAACAAGGTCTTGAGTGTAACACTGCTGAGATATAGGATATTAACAGTTGGTTTTATACTGCTAGTCCCTGGCTTCTGGAAAGCCAGCTGGGAACTCATGCAGCTGTTGCAATTGAGAATAGCTTTAATTTCCTGTGAACAGTTTATCAGACCAGACCAATACTGGTCATTGAAAAATTCTGTAATCACCAAGCCAGGAATAGTTTTGGAGCCACTTCATTGCCTCATTCTGCAGACTAGGCATCAGGCTAACCAGCCTGCTAAAGCACACAAGGTGATACACGGCATCTCTAAAGCAAGTTTCTATTAGAAACACCCTCTTTGCATTTCTCCCTTTTCCAAAACAAAAGCTTTAAATGAGAAAAGGGTAGTTGAAATGTTTATAACCAGTCAAAATGAGAAGAATAGAAAGAAAACTTTGATGTCTAAATAAGTTATGCTGAAACAGCTACATCATGCAAACTTTAAAGTTTTTAATGATCCCTGTTCACCAGCTCCTATGAGACAAATGCAATTCCTCCCACTTTACAGTCAAAGTGAGATACCCATATACTTATGTACAGCAGGAAACTGGGTTACAGGGTATGAATACTTCCAAAGTAATTGTGCCTGCTATCATTTTCACTACCTGAATAGTTTCCAGTTATCCTGGCTTGACTTCTGGCTTCCAGTACACAAAATATTCACCGTCTGAGACATGAAAATGGACTGATGTGTACAAAAATAAAAAAGAAGGCTTGTATCCTAGGTACTTCAGTTAAATTCTTCAAGTTGGGTTGGATGGCTTCATAATAAAAATGGAAATGACAGTATTGGTCAAAAGTTCTATTTCCAAAGTCATAAAATTTCCTTGTTTTAGACACTGACTTGACATAACCATTTTTCCTTCTACCACTCCATCCAAATTTTGCTATGTATAAAGCAATTACCTCCTTACCTGTCATTTGGGCAGAGAACATATACCCATGCTATACCTCATTAGTCTGCATCTAAAAGTTATCAATCTCAAGGATTTTTTACCAAAGAAAAAGTGCAGAAGATAAGCAGAAATGCAGTTGTTAAATAATAAATGATTCTTAAAGAAAAAAAAATTAAAAGTACCAAACGGAACTCCCCAAACACCAGCTCTTTCTCATTCTTCCTGTAGCAGTACAAATATTTTTGTCTGCAGTAAAGAAATGCATGATTGCATGTACACCTTTTACATCTGAAAGTGATATACATTGCTACAGTCAAAGGACATTATATCTTCTCTATAACAAATTGTACCAAATAAATACATGTGATACTGAAACACACTTACAGCCATTTCAAGAGATGATGTAACAGTGATGGGGCACATCCAGTCACAATTAACACCACAGCCCTGCTCTGTCGGCAGCTTGGCAATTTTCTTTAAAGCAACAGCAGTTAAATTACAGTCTGGATTTTGTGGCATTTCAAAGAACTTTCCATTAGGAAACTGTTTCTAAAGGCAGTAATAATGATTTAATTGGACTTAAAATATTGTTATTGCCCACAGTATTTGGTATGCATTTTACAGTGGCTTAAATTGCTCTAAAGGTGTTCTCTTAGTTAAACACCGATTTTGTTGTCAATCCTATGAGGTTATTGACTCCAGCATTTTATGTACTTAGACTTTACAATAAATGCTCTTAAGGCTTATATAGGATCCCAGATAAATGCAATAGTTAGGACTGTAACCCTGCAGTGCTGAAATTTGCCTATGGACTTGAATGAGCTCATATGAGTCACAAAGTTCACAAGGAAGAATGAGTTCAGGGTGGGGATGTATGGGTTTATTCAAATGAGTCTAAAATCAATATATCTGAATTTTCATTATATCCAAAATTTTCCTGCATCTTTTAGGAATAAAAAAGGTAAACAATATAATTGTACAGGAAAAGCAAAGCACAACTTAATTGTGAACATTATTCCTGCTACCATCAGGATTTTAAATGGCCTTCCCACTAAAAAATAAACCCTGTTCTTAGTGAAATTTATCATTACTTGCCATAATAAAAAGTAATGAGATAAAAGTAAGGAAATTCAAATTCCACACTGAGTAACAAAATCAAATTCCTTGGCTGCAGACTTCAGGTTTGCACCATGTGACACTAAATAAGTGAGTGTACACCTCACTTCTTTTTTAAAGTTTCTTAGAGAAACTCTGACAATAGGAAATTAGTTTGAGCTAAGAAAGAACAGACTACAGCTGCCTTGGTCCACACCCTATTTGCTTGAGGGAAAAAGAAAAGCCAGCAAGAGTTTCCAATCTATAAGCTGTGCCTTTATGATAAAGAAAATAGAATGGTATAGAGTGGTTGAAAGCATTTTCAAGTGTAGCCTGTCCATTTCTGCTTTGGGATAATTTCCTCACTGAGGAAAGCAGCACTAGGATGACTGTGAGACTCCTCTGCATAAGCAAGAAGAATATTAATTGTAGAAGCTAGAGGAATTAATACAAATAAATTATTTTGAAATCTAATAGGGCTACCAGGAGACATTATTTGGGATAGTTCCATTTTGAAAATATGTACTTGGTGTGAGTATCACAACAAAATGAAATATGTTAGGAAACATCAAGGTGAAACTGATTTGTTTTGTAGTGGTTCACAAAACAGAAATTATGCTTGTTTATAAGAAAATAGTTATTGCCTTCCCTGAAATAAAATAAAACAAACTAGTAAATGAAGGTTTCTTTGGATCCTAAAGGCATACATCAAAGCTGTCCTGTTAACTTCAGTAAGTATTTTTACTTTATTGATTAAAAAGGTGAATACTCAGCACAATGACTGCATGTATGTTTAGGGTTACATTTCCTAGACTGAGTGCCATCTCTCAGAACAAGCAAAACATAAAATTATAGCAACATGGTTTTAATAATTCTTCAGCCATCCTTATTATCCGCTAGAATACTTATTTATTCATTTGATTACTTTTTACCATACTTTTCCCTACCTTTCCCCCAACCCCCCTAAAAATCAGGCTATTAAAACAGATTTTGGTAGGAAAATCCAGAGATGAGAGAAATAAATTTCAGAAACCATTGATTTGGAAAATGAAAAAGTAAGCAAGGATTATCTGAATATTCTGACTATTCTGCAAAAAGGTATTCGGACCAAAACCAGGCCTTAGACTCAAGGCACCTCCACATGAATCTGTGAGCTCTGAATATTGAAAGTTTACTGAAACTGGTATTAGTAGTTTATACAAGCTGCAGCTTTTCTTCTTAAACTTCTGCTGCCTAATCAGACCAACCAGTGGTTGATCTATTGAAGGTATATAATCTAGGTCTGTTTGATTTAGATTTCTAATATGTTTTTATTGCAATGGATTGTAAGCATATAAAATAAGAGGGGTATGTAAAATGACCTCTGTAACTCTACTTTGTTATATTATCCTTTAAACACAGTGCAAGGTCACCCAGGAACATGATGGAAAAGGGGCCCACAACACACAGAGTGTGTGATTGATGTATCAGGTTTAGAATGTAATCTGAAGTACGAGAGATTTAATTTATTCCATGACATACAGCCTGAAGTTTGTTTTCAGTTTGGTCTGAAATAATGAAAATAATGTTTCCATTTGCAGCTGCCATTGATTACTGTAATCCACAAAGAAATTAAAAGATACAGAGGATCAAACCAAGGTATTGGAAAGATGGCTCATCTGCAGTGAAGAAGTGCAAGCTAGCATATGCATGAGAAATATGTTAACTATGCTAACTTTTCCCCCCATGCTGCTAGAAATGAGAAGTTATGATTAATAGTTTAAATACCAACAGTTAGGCCTACTCACCATGCTATCTTATCTCCCTGTCTGAAATGGCATGTGGTGTTAATGTGTTAAATATGATATCTTAGTTTTCTTGTGACCTGTTTTTTAAGAAGTGACATATGTATGCACACACACATGAAGTGCAGGCAGTCTGCTATTTTCTCATACAAGGCCTATTACCTCATGTGGGTGAGGCTCTTCTTTTCTAGAACAAACCTTGGGATTGTATACAGCCTATAATTTTTCCTTCTCCTCTGGCTATTTTTCCTTTAGAAGATCTCCATCTGTCTATCATTATAATAAGTTTGGACTATGAAATACACTCTAAATCATAAGCCTTTTGGAGTTGGAAGCAATCAGAATAGGGTAGGCCTAATCACTCTCTGCTCTGCCCTGTGAAATGGAAGAAAGATTTTTGGTTTTGGGTTAACAGGAAGAGACATGGGATTAAATGTACTTTTAAACTCCTGTTGAAACAAGGTATGTATCTAAAGGTACTGTATGTAAAGAACAAAGCCCATAATTGCCAGCCTTTAGTGAGCCAAAACTGCCACTGAATCCCCGTTCAGTAGAGGCAGAAATTCCATTTCTTTGTCAGGACCTAAATGTTGCGCCCAGAATATTGTTTGCTGCTGCTCTTTAAAAAGTATTATAAGAAACTTCTTCACAGCTAGCTCTGTGATAAAGATGTGTTGTTTGGGAGAAGCAGCAGGAACTAGAAAATGATATTTTTAGGGACAAGTAAACTTAGCTGGACTTTTTGGTGTAGGCACTGCTGTGTGATAACCCTGACATGGAGCAAGATTTGGGAGGTCACTGTGCTATAGTATCACACATTTATTTGAAAGCATGTAATTTTCCTGGTGCTTCCTTCATTATGTATTAGTTGGTTACTGCACATAGAGATTCCTGAAATATATTTTAACAAAATACTTATTGTTAGAAAATAGCTGGTGAGGTTTTGGGGTTTTGGGGGGTAGAATGTGGGGGAGGGATGATGCCATTTGATGGACAGATCTTCACAGAGTCTCTTCTCTTATTCACACCAAAAATGTGAATTAATATTCTGCCTGTCTTTCCCAGGAATATGCCAAATACATGAGATTGGCATGATCGTATTCTTCCATTGGTAGACTGGTTCATCTAGAATTGCATTTTCCCTCTGCAGAGCTACAGAGAGTTTTTTCTCACTTCTCTTGGTCCCCAGAAAATGCTGCTGATCAACCAGTACTGCTCAAATATTCCATAATCTAGTTATTCTCCAAAAACACAGTCTGTATTAAATCTTGTAATTTTGGAATGGAAATGAGCTCCAGAAAACTTAGTTTACCTTTTATTTATCAAACCCTTTGGAACACTTTTTCGTGATCAGTTCCTCAGTATTGATAGGCAGAAACACTGCTAAAATATTATATATAAGTTAAATGGACTGCTGGGTACAAAAAGTTTTACTCAAATTTGAAGTTATTTTTCAATGGTGGTAAATTCTGTTGTGTGTACTCCAGAACTGACAGCAAGATATATTCTTCAACATCTTCATCAACATCCTGGAAATTACTAAACTAAACAAAACTAAAGTTCCAGTTTCCCTACAGGAGAGTACTAATGTGTTGTGTGGAGGCCAGGTGAATGCACGAATTACAAAAGAATAAACTAATCACAAATTATGTGATCTGTATAGTGAACTGCATTACATGGAGTGTGGCAAACAGACAGAAAGTATTTATTTTACTTGTGATGAGGCTGTTGCTAGGATATGGTGCCTGGTCTGGGATCCCCTTGTTCCAAAAGGATATCAAGAATCTGGAGGAGGTTCAGTGCAGGGTTGTGAAGATATTGAGCTCCAATTGCACATGACCTGAGAGGTGAAGCTGAGGGAAATGTGTTTCCTTAGTCTGGTGTAGAGGAAACTAAATGGACATCTAAATGCACATCTTTGAAGGCTGTTAGAAAGACAAAATTTTCTCCCTACTATCAAAGCCTATAACTAGGCCCACAGCCTGAAGATTTGGACTGGACACCAGGAATTCTTCACTGAGAAAAAAATCACCTGGGGAGGCTTGGAACTCTTGGATATTTTCAAGATGTAACAACATGCAAAGCCATAGCTGATGTGCTTTAGTATTGTTCTTGACAGTCCCTCTTGAAACTCAAGTCTCCAGAATTCCTATGGTTCTGATGTTTATTTTCAAGACATACTTTGTGGTGCTTGTGCAATCCCATAAATATAAGGATCACGGTGCTCAGAGAATTGTGACCCCCAAAACAGCCACAACTGAAAGAAAAGGTGGCCTATAGAATATCACATGGCTAATCGAAATTATCTAGGTATCACAAAATTCTTGATTGGCTTTTAGTTTGACAGAAGGTTTATTGAAGCCCATTTTTACAGATGTAATTCCTGTTATTTCTCCTGCCAAATCAAGACAAGCTATAGGAATTTTGGATTGCAGAACTCAGTGAAATATGCAAAGATTTAATTTGTCCTAATGTAACCTCACCTGACAAGTCTCTTAGGGCATTTTTCTGAGGAGTGAAATCAGCTCTGAACAAACTTATAAGTTCAGTCTGTTACAGTTTAGCACATCCTGCCTTCACAGATACAATTTTTGTGAGCCAAAATACAAAAAAGAGAGGTGTGGTAATTATAAGAATGTCTCTCTGAGGTATTATAGGGCATAAAGTACAGCCAGAAAACATCAATCATAATATTATCTCAGTGTTTTTGTTTCCATATTACTTTATGAAATATGTTTTAAGAAAAAAAGAGATAGAATTATTTTATTTTTTTTATTGCAGGAGTGATTCAGTGCTCAATTAAGGGTGTTAAAGCAACAAATTTGTAGCTTCTGCCAAAGATCAGTGTTGCCTTAAAAAGATCACCAGCAAATGAAGCTTTGTCTTCATGTGAATAATCGCAAGAACATTAGAGTCATTATTCCAATTATTAGAAGATTAAAAATATTTTCGAATGGTTTCCCATAAATGTCACACTCTACTTAGCTAAAGAAAAAATTAACTTTTCATTTTGTTTTTGTCATGAGTTATCGGAAAAAAAAGTGGTCTTTCTAAATTTATAAAAACCTCCAGATAAAATTAAAGAAGTTTCCCTTCCAGAAAAGCCACCATATATTGCCTGCTTATATCCTTTTCAGAGCCCTGATTATAAATATCAGTGGGCCGTAAATGTTAAAGGTTAATGTTGTAATTTATTGCTGTGGCTGAAAGGTGTTTAACTTTAGGAATTACTAAGGAAAAATTTATGTCTGCTGAGGTCAGATGAAAGGATCATAATGGTCCTGTCTTGTCTATAATCCTTGACTGAATCTATAGCATGAATGCCATAAAAAGAAACCTAACAGATAGAAAAACCCATTCTGATTTAGATGAAAATCTGAATGTACATTAATTAGATAATGTGTAAAACATTAAAAGGATATAATACATTATAAGATAAATAATAAAGAATTGGATTTGACATCTTTGACATATTTGACATACAGGTAAGTTTGATTTACAGTGTTCTACTTTATAAGCCACATCTTCTTCCAATCTGGACTGTTTTGGGGTGATATTTTGATTCATAAAATATTATTTTTACTATCTGAATTCTTCACTGACAATGCAACAAGCCTACTTCAGCTTATTTTAGAATTCCTTCAGTTTATAAACACCAAAAATTGTACGTGATGTAGTTCATATTTCATAATCAAATATCACTGAGACAGTTTGTTCTTTCTCAAGGCAGACCTGATCTGAAATTCCTTTCCCATACTCTCCCACCCATGCTGTGGGTGTCAGCCACACTATGACACAACATGTGAGATCTTAAATGTGAATATTTCCTTTCCACAGTCAGATTTGTTCAGGTGTATCTGTGTATGCACTACATTGCCTCATGACAAAGACTGAATGATGTGTACAGACATGAGGGTGATTTCAAAACAGCATAGATATAAGGATACTAAACATGTCCATGACCACATTGTGACTGTCTCAGACAATTCTTTTAATATTGAGCCTAGGCATTCATTTAATTCTTTCTATAACTATAAGAACAAATAAGACTTTGTTTAATTTCTTAACTCCAAATGTGAATGCAAAGATAGACACTGGAAAAAGAGTGTAGGAAAGACTTTATGAATATGGCAGCTAACGTGATGCTCATGGTGGAATACATTTTTTTGGCTAGAAATAAAATTGTACGTTCAGTATGTAATTACTGAATGTGCATCACTATTGCCACCAGCCCTTCAGGAAGCACAACTTGATGTGGAAAAGCCACTTTGGGACACTGGCTGTAGTCACCTGCAATAATGAGTCACACAGTGGTACTATCAGCATACCTGTGATTCTGTTCTCTGGGAATTCTTTCTCTTTTCTTTTAGGAACCTCCTATCTGCTTCTCCCCTAAATCCTTACTCACCTGGATTTGCAGCTTTCTGAATGGGTCAATGAAAATGCTTTCAATTATTTGCAGCTGCATGATGTGCTGCAATGATCTTTGGAGATGACAAAGTGGGACATGCAAGACACATGGTCATGATTAAATTAAAAGCTTTCCCCCAGAACTGTGGAAAAAATTCCTTCATTTCTCAATTTCCTAATAAACTGACAACATTCTTCCACTCCCAATAAGTGGTATGCTGTTAGCTGGGTCCCAGTCACCCTTTCCATTCACCCAAAGCTGACTCCTTTGACAAGTATTCCTAAACTGTGAGTCCATGACTGAAGTGGAATATTGAATACAGAGGGAGCTATTATTACTGGGATTCTATTATACATGTAGGAGTGACACAGTATGGAGGAAAAATAAAGCAACGTCCAAAACTAATACTTCTATAATCCATCACAATAAAAGATAAATTAAGGAAACCTTGCAATTACTGTATTTCAGATCTCAAGCCAGTTTGAGTTTCTGTACTTCAACGGAGTTCAAACACAGGCTTTTATTTACTTGTGATAAATCAAGCAGCCATCTGATAGATGTTAGGCCAGCTAACTTTTGAACATGATACACAAGTTGGTATTTTCCCTAGGTGTTTTTTGGCTCAGTCTTTCTGTCTTTAGTGACACATATGTCTACTTTCACCACTTTAGACAAACAAAAAATAGAAGATAAAGTCATTCTTTTTATCGACTCCTCCACCTGTTTTTTCTTTTTCTCCCCTTGACAGATTGATGAGCATCTTTATTTCTTTTCTTTAAGAGACACAGGTTATTTCCCTTGTAGCCTCATAAGTGAACAATCAAGCTCACCCTTTAAAATCAGCTTTTCAATACTGTAATTTACTTGCCTTTCAGTAGTGTAATTTACTTCATTACAGGCAGAATCTAAATTCTATTTTTTGACTTTCAAAACTGTAACAAGATAGGAAACTGTAGGAGGGAAATTACTGATGATGGCAAACACAAAATCACAAAAGCACAGAAAGGTTGAGGTTGGAAGAGACTTCTGGGGGTCAAATGGTTCAGGTCATCTTTCCAAGCAGGGCCAGCTAAACCAGGCTGTCCAGGACCAGGCCTCCAGATGGCTTTTGAATATCAGTCCTATCTGATTATAACTGGGATGAAGAGGACTGAAGAAAACCACTATTTATAACAGCCAGAAAGTAGGAAAAGGTAACAAGAAAAAATCCTAGAAAATAGTTGCAACCTTGTTGGAGGTTTAGAGGTTTCCAAATAAACGTGTGAAAAAACTCTCTTAAGAGTTATAGAGTTAACTATATAACTATATAACTGAAGTACTTAAAGACTGGAGGAGATATTTCAGAGGTAGATGCACTTGTGTTGATTTAGAGATGGTCTTCATTCAGAACTCATTTACAATTTAGCCTTCCTCGAAGTCTGTTCATAGATATGTTTACAGCTATAAAGGACTCAAACTTTCCTGATAAATTTTGGTTTGCAAACAGTTTGGTTTGCAAACACAAAGTTTGACAACAGTCAATATTCAACTCAAGGCAATGTTTCACATTACTTACTATGAAAATAATTAACATACAGTAGCTATGACAAATGTAAATAAAATATGTTCCATATTGTGAGGAGGTTGTGTGAGTGTGGATGTGAATTATAAATGTATGTCACTTTCTCCTCCTAGGACCGTACTTGGCTAGAGCAACCAGGTTTTGCATATGATGTTCCATAAAGGGTTTCTGTTCTTGTAAGCTAACAACTAATAGATATTAGTTAAACTATTTCTTTTCTACAATATTCTTCTGTACTATATTTTTCTTGGTTTGAGTAAATTAAAAGTTAAATTTGTTGTTTCTCAAGGGAAGAAGTTCTCATTACCAGGGTATACCGGGGTATACATGGTTTTCATGAGGATATCCAGGGGCTCTTTTGTTGAAAAGGTTCTATGCCTATAACTTTTAGAGATTTGACAGAAGGAAGGATGGGTTCCAACCCTATTCAAAATTTTATTTAATCAGAATTTAATGAATTTCTAGGAACCAAGTATCTGGAGAATATAATTTTCAGTAAATGATAACTTATGTCCTTGCTAGCCACCTTTCTGAATCACAAGTACCACTTTAATAGAAGGAATTGATTCTTGCAGGCTCCCACAGCATCTTGGAGGAAGAGAAATGTCTAACAAGGGCTTTAGACTTGATATGCCTTAATTAATGCTACAATTCAGAATATTTAGATAGTCATCTGCTGAGCAGCAGCTTTCCCAGTAAGATGAAGTTCTGCCTTTATGTGTAAATTAAATAATCTAAGAAACACAAAATCTCTGTCTTAGTGCTTGAAAGGTCCTAGGAATATAGGTTGCACCATCTGAAATTCGATAACCACCTCAAATGATTTCAACAAAGTGCCCATGACACGCCAAGATGGTAGCTATGCCAAACATTCTACAGTTTTAGATAAACAGCTCAGAACCTGTCAACTTCAGAATCACAGAATATCCTGAGTTGGCAGGAAATTATATAGATATCAATATCAAATATCAAGAGCCTGGCTGTTTTTATTTTCCATGCTGGTATTCCAAAGAATCCTGATCACTGTAACCACTGTGCTTATAGTATATAAGACCAACTGGAAGTGGAGACTTGGCAACTAACTAGCATTACAGAAAAAAATTCTATTTTTTGACTTTCAAAACTGTTTTAATATGACTTCTTTATAAAAACTTCTTTCATACAGAATTTATCAATTTATATTGTTGCTGTCCTAGTTTGGGACAGACTTTGGAAGAAAAATAATTGTTACATTTGCTTAGATTAAAAAAAGCCAGTATTAAAATCTGAATAATTTGTTTTTATAAACATATGTTGATTTTCTAAATATTAATTCTTACTGACCAGGACAACCTTTATTGAATTCATAAGTCTTCCTTGTCTATATGCAAAGAGTTATATAGATTTTATTGAACACTGTCATTTTGGGGAAATTCCCTCCTTCCTAATTCCTCAAGGATGCTGCAAGGGGCTGTACCTCAGTGCTTAACTCTTCTAATGGTCTCTGCCTTATCAAAAGAAAAGACAAATAGAAACTTCTTATCTAAGGCAAGAAAAGTACCCTAGAGTCTTATCAAACTTTTAGCAGTTTCCTCTTCCCAGTTGTTCTACAGCTTTATCCAACCTGCTTTCTCTTCTGCTTCACAGGGATTTCTCTACAGTTCCATCTCCAAACTTATAAACTACTCTGAATATTTTTGCTTGCATGCACATGATCCAAGCCCATAACCAACAGGCATTTTTGCAACTACAAAACAGCCTTCTTATATCTAGTCTAAATCTACCCGTCTAATTTTGAAACTGTTACCCATTGTCCTATCACAAAAGGCCCTGATAAAGAGGGCTCTAAGACCAAAATAAGGTCTCTCTGGAGTATTCTCTTCTTCAGGCTGATCAATATGAACTCTATGCCTATGGTCATTTTCATGTCCCTCCTCTGGAGTTACTCTGAGAGGTTAAAGCCTTTCCTGTGCTGGCACCCCAGAGCCGGATGCAGCACTGCAGGTGGGGACTCACCAGCAAGGAGCAGAGGGACAGAATCCCTTCCCTCTCCTTCTGGCCATGCTGCTTTGGATGCAGCTCATGACAAGACTGCTTTTCAGGTGCACACTGCTGGGTCATGTCCAGCCTCTCATCCACAAACACCCACAAGTCCTTCTCACAGGGCTGCTCTCAATCTGTTTATCCCCCAGCCTGTGTTGGCACCAAGAGTTGCCCCAAGCCAGGTGCAGAACTCATGAGGTTCCCATGTGCCAACTCCTCAGACTTGTCCAGGTCCCTCTGGGAGGTCCCCCATCCCTTAGAGATCCCTTAGCTGACCACACAGCTCAGCTGAGTGTTGTCTGCAGCCTTGCTGTGGGTGCACTTGATCCCACTGTGTCTCATTGATGAAGCTATTAAATGTTAGCCATCCTGGACTCCTGACTCCATTTGGTAGGAACTCTGTCACCAATCTCCATCAAAACACTGAGCTGCTGACCACCCCCTGGATGAGACCATCCAGACAGACCAGTTCATATAGGGAGATGAAAATGATGGTCCCATACCTATGAACTGTACTGGATAAACATTAAAAGGAGCCTTCAGAGTTCTGCTTCTCACTGCTCACATCAACTAAACTTTCTCTGTTTGAATGGGAATATATTTAATTCTTCCAATCTGAAGTTGGAGAGCTCCATATATTGCTTTTGTCTATTCTATTTGATAAATCTAAAGAACAAATAATTTACACCACCTGCAAAATTTGTATCTTTTTCTATAAAGTTATAGTCAGGGCTGATTTTGTATGGTTTTCTGATTGCCAAAAAATCATCAGAGTGATCATCATCCTATGATGAAAGGCATTCTGGCTTTCCACTCCTTTTCCTTATGTTCCTGACTTGTCCAGACTTGATAGCCTAGGGAAGGTGTGGGTACTTTGGAAAAGGACAGGGTACTTTGGAAAAGCTGTATTTAAGGTATTGCAGAGGTTTGGAAGGTGTGGACACCCTAGAAACATAAGTCAGCTGGACTGGAGGGATTTGTGTTCTAGAAACAGATCAGTGGCTACAGAAACATCCAATCCTTGAACTCAAGATGTTTTCTGAACATACAGAATCAGTATGCAAATCCAAACACAGCTGCCTGGTGAGTAACCAGAAGGAGCAAACTTTAATTTTCCCCATGACAGTTTGGATTCTCTTTATCAGTCAAAAAGAGAGGTTTCTGTGAGAAGAAATTTTCAAAGTTTCCATTTTCAGGAAATTTTAAAGGAATGTCATTATGGCTTGCTCCAAATAGATATTGTGGCAAACAGGAAAAAAATTCAGTAATAGTCTATTTTCCAGAGAGTATAGTTTCCTTCCTTCCTGCCTTCCTGCCTTCCTTAAAAAATAATAAAAAAATATAATAACTTATTATTGACTTCATAATAAAAAAAAAAATTGCAGATACCGAATTTTATATTGTAAGTAATTGAAATATTAAAAATTGTGATATTTCTTAGCAAGCTTTTGTTGTTTTGCCAAGGTATTGTCTCCATATCAGTAATGTTTAGAAAAAATTGTATTAATCCACAATAACAGGAATCAATAATGAGACAGCTCGCTTTTCATGTTTTCTTTACAAATATTTGAAATGACAATGAAAATGTTCTAAAAAGCTGACAAGCTCAAGTGATAGGCTTCATTTTTACATTCACAGAAAAAACAGCACAAAAAATTATACATATCTATGAGCGCACAGCTCCGTGAGTTTCATAGAACCACAATTAAGAAGCAAATTTCAACAAAGTAAAATAGGTTAAATTTTATAAAGTATCATTTTATGAGAAATACTATTTTAATAATAACTCCTCTTCTAAAAATGTGGTTTTATTTTAAGGATATTAAGACTTTGCACATATTAACATTCCTGAAATACAACAGTTTTTCTTTTAGTTGCTTTTTACACTTACAAGAGTACAAAAGTTATTCTGAACTACAGAGGAATTATGATAAATTGTGAAGTAAATAAAATCATGGACCAGAAAAATAGATAAAGATCTATAAAATGGTTTGTTTCCCTCTATATTTATCCCAGAGAAAGTGTAAAGGGATATATAACTTTCAGGCAAAATTTGGCTAAAATTATTATAGTCTAATATTGGGTACACTTAAGGAATGCAGAATACCTCTGACAGTAATTAATAAATACATAACCAAAACCAGCAAATGTAAATCAAGTCCTGTTTATTGCTGCTTTTTACTTTTTTTCTTTCATGTGGGCAGGACACAAAAATTAGGGACAGGCTTAGCCTTGCAGGTAAAACGTATCCTTGTTCCAAAGGCTTCAGATGGGATAATCTGCTGACAGTATCTTTAAAGCCCTCCCTTTCCTTAAGCCTTAGGAACAGAACTGAGCTTCAGTCTTGCAAGATCCACACCATAAATTTTGTCTGTGTTCCCAATTTTTCGTGCTGCTGGTGAAAGGCCAGCCTTTGCTGTTGGGTGAGCTCATCCATCAGGGAGTGAAGGGTCAGGTCCTGTGACTGCCTCCAGAGGTTGTCTGGGTGTGACCAACAGCAACAGCTGGACCTAGGAACTGGACATTAACAATCGTCCTTTGCTAATAGCAGAAATATTCACACTGCAGCCCAGCATGCATTAAGAAAATATGGAGTTCACTGTGGATTGAAGAAACCCTCCCTGTAAAGCCAAACATCTAAGCCTATAATGTATAAATTCGTTTAAAAACAACCAAACATTTAAAAGTCAGCTGTTTTTGTCACTTTAAAATATTTGTTAGAAACATTAAATTTTTAGGACAGGATGAGAATATATTCCCCTACCTTCACCTAAAGTTTTTCCTCATAAAGAATCATTAAATTTACATCTAAACCTGTGAAGTACTGTGCTTCCTGATAATAAATATGATGGGATTAATTTCCAGGGAAAATACAAATCTTCAACGCTTGGAGCATCAGAAATCTCATTCTATTATGATATTTCAAATCTTTTAAACACCAGACCTTGAGTGGTCCCCAGATGATCTTTGGATAGTGTAATGAGCATTTACAGAGTGAAATTCCAAAATGATTTAAGGATGTGCCTTGTCTTTTATATCCAGACCACAGCTGTGCCTCCTGTAAACAATGCAGATCTTATATAGCTCTTATATAATTGCATCATAAAAATGTATTTCTATATATTCTGTTAATTTTTGACAGCACAAATAATAGCACTATTTCTGCATAATGTCAATACAGCTCAGAAATAAACAAGTATTTTCATATAAGTATCACTGTATGCATTACATATTAAAAATACAAAAAAATCTGCACTCAGAATTCAGAAACACAAAGTTTATCCTCCTAAATTTCATAAATTAATTATAATGTTAATGATATTCTATTTAAAATTCTTTGCAATCACAGTTATAGACTGATTGCAATTTATTTCAAGATTAATTTTAATTAATTCTAAACTAATTTTGAAAGTCTAGTGTCAAAACTAAAATTTCCTTTGCTCTTCTAATTTACCCAATTTTAGGGTCTCAGAAATGCTTACAGAATGAAAGAGAGTAAATTCCATGGTAAAAATGATTATTCTTAGTGATATAGCATTAAAGTATAAGCTGAACTTGAATTTAGAACAATATCACCCTAAAGAATTCCTTGTATCTCCTTTTTCAAATATTCAAACAAGTAACAGTTAATTTTCATGAAGTAAATAATTTTAAATAACCTTTGGGATGGTACTCATTGACTCACTTAACCCAAGATGTGTCTATCTCATTAAAATCTGAACTTGGTTCTTGTTTTTTATATTTGTTATGTAGAAATCAAGAGTTTCAGGGGACAATTAATTTGCTTTAACCCAACACTAACAATTCAATATCCCCCTGGAATTGCTACAGGACACCACACTCAGATGCCTGGCTTTGATCAGACAATTTCTTGTGATATCTAGAAAGAAGTTTCCAGAAACACAGAAAGTGTATTATTCAGGATCCTGGTCAGTGTTGCAAAGTGAACTCCTATAAGGTGCAGTCTGAGCCAGACAGAGCAAGGATATATACATATATTTATGTATGCTTTACAATTAAAGAACAAGTTTTAAATGTCACAGCTTTTATTAAAATTGCTGGGGAGCAAGCTGTTTTCCCCACCTTTCTACTTATAGTATCCCTCTATCCAAGTATATTCCTCTTGGATATACTTTTTGGGACATTTGAATTTAGCTCTATGCAAACAGGTATTAATAATCTCAACCGAGATGTTGACCTCGACTTGTTTCCCTGTCTCTCCTCCTTCATACTCATGACTTTCTGTACAACTTAGGATCCCATCCTGAGATCCAGGCAATTTTTGGTTTTAAAAAGAAACAGGTGATGTTTTCATAGCTGAGCTGTATTAGAATCCAAAATAACCATGCTACATAAAATGAAGACTTCTGATTTCTGATGTATTTAATACACAGGAAGAAATCTTTTGGATTAATATTTTTATGACTAGCTCCAGAAGTGCTGACTGGAATCAGCTGAATATCAGGTCAGGAGCTTTCATTTCTGGCTATCTCCCATCTTTACCCTCTACACTCAATCTGTTTCTAATGACTTGTTCTTTTTGGTTTTAAGTTTTAAATTGCTCCAAGTGTTTAAAAGGACATCTCTTTGGAGTAGTGTAGTCAATATAGTCAATAAAATTCAAACTATTTTCAAGGGTGCATGGCAATATGAGTTTAAATTACATATATAAATTTTGAGGGCTCATAAATCATAATGTTTTTCACATAAAGAATGGAGAGGATGTTGTTCTTCTGGAAACTCCCCACCAAGGGATATAAACATAATCTCTAATATATGTTCCTCTGATTTTTTTTGAAAGTTGTAACACAATAAAACTGAAATAAGATTACAAGAAAGACTTGAGGTGCTGGAGTGTGTCCAAAGAACAACAAATAAGTTGGCAAAAGCTCTGAAGCACAGGACTTATGGAGAGTGGTTGAGGGACTTGGGATTGCTTAGCCTGGAGGAAAGGAGGGTTGGGGATACCCTACTGCTCTCATCAACTCCCTGAAAGGAGGTTCTGACCAGGTGGGGTCAGTCTCTTCTCCCAGGTAACAGGAAATAAAAAAAAGTAAATGGCCTCTGATTTCACTGGGGAAGGTTTAGGTTCGACATTAGGATAAAATTTCTTCATGTCAAGGGTTACCAAGCACTGGAGCAGTTTGCTCAGGGACACAATCTAGTGCTGGACCTGGGTTAACAGTTGGGTCAATCATCTTAAAGATTTTCTCCAGACTAAATCACTCTATGATTCTATGAAATTGTAGATTTTTTTTCCTTTTTGTTTTAATTTTTTCTCCTTTTTTTTAAATACAATTTTATGTGCTCCACTGTTTTTCAAGAAAATGAACATAATTTCTCTAATTTTCTGTAAATACTAGTCATAGATTTATTTTCTGATATCTCACTGAAGCCAAGGAATAGTTTTATTTTTTTATACAAAATTGCATGTTGATTTTGTTTAATACAAAATAGCATTTAATACAAAAATGTGCATGAAATCACATTTACTTTAAGAGTTCTAAAAGGAACTATTTTACTTTAGAAAGGATTTTTTTTTTAAGTAATAAATATTTTTAATGGACATTTAATATCTTATCTATCCAATAATATTTTTTTTTCAGTTTATAAAATCATTAGGTTAAATTGACAAGGAAAAATGTGAACTTTTGAACAATACTGTAAGGAACAGAAAATAAAATATTTCAGATTGAAACAAGCAATTTCTTTATCACACAAAAACATAAAGAAGAGACAAGCTTAGTTTTTTATTTGGCTAGGTAGCATACAGCACAGTACACAGTGCAAGAGCTCAGTGGATGTGCAGTTATCAAGATACAATTCCTACTAGCTCCTAATACTTCCTTCCCACCTAGTAGGTTTATCTATTCTTGTCTTATCTTTACACATCAGTAGTGGCTCTATTTGCCAAGCTATTTTCTCCTCTGCCTATTAATAAATTTGAGAAAAAAGCAAGGAAATCCAGCAGGAAAAGAAGTTGTACCCCATGGATTAAATTGTGCAAACTGCCCAGTTTAGTAAGGTTAACTGCAGAACGAATAAGGAGAGGTTTTGATAATGCCAGGGTGTGTGGAACTGGTCAGTGCTCGAACACTGCTGCCAGATACAAAGTACAGCTGATCTGCTGCTTTGAACCTGGATGTTTTGCTGTGCTGCCATCTGCTCTCAGGGAAGACAGCAGGAGAATTCCATCCTTCTTAGCTTGTAAGGAACATAACACATCAGGGCTTCCCAATTTTTTCATTTTATTGAAGTTAACAACGTCTCCATAAAAATACACTCATGGAAAATAGTGAACAGACCTTAGAAGAAGTTTATAAACAGTATTTTAATTTACATTCTCAGCTTGCGATTTACTTTGAGGATTTCCTTTTTTTTTTCTTATTTCTTTTTCCTCCTAATTGTCACAGAATCATAATCCCTTTCATGGGTCTCTATCTATTAGAAAATGATAAATAGATCACAGTTATCTCAAGGATAATAATGATTTTCAATAAGTGTTGAACAGTTGGACAGCTCTGCTGGAAATGAACTTGGTCTAAATCTATCCCAGATGTATTCAATCCGACATCAACTGTACAGAACCTCCGAAAACAGTCCTTGTGCCGGGCTGCAGGGTCACCAGGGCTGCCTCTGGCGAGTTCACTGTGTTACTGTAACTGTTTGCCATGGGCTCTACACAGAGATCATAAATCAGCCCAGAAGAAGATGATGAAAGGAGGTCTGTGATTACTTTCTTGAGAGAGATAACCCTATTCCCCTGCTCCTGTCATGTCACCCCCAACCGTCTTTGGCTTTTCTTCGTTATAACAACTGGGTTTACCCAGAAAAGTGTTCAAGATGCTGACATGTATAATGATGATAGAACAAATCATGGGTTCTCTAAGAGATTCTCTTTATTTTGATGGTTTGGGAGAAATCACATGCAAAAACTACTTTAAAATATTTCAGGGAAAAAGATCTTAAAACACATATGTGAGTATAACTTTCTAAAGGTTAATTTGTGTTTCTTCCATTGAAACTAAGGAGTTTAGGTTTAAGAAAGGGCCACTTAAAGTCTAGTTAGTTAGGTAAGTTTTAACGAAAAAAAATTTAATCTTTCAGTCTTCCAAGTACTCTTAAACTTGAAGGTACATACATTGACTCATCTTTCAATGGTATATTTTGTGATAAAACTTTGTAGTAACTAGGAAGAGATAAAAGGTAATAGATGTTTAATTGAGTAAGATTGTAGTGCTAGTAACAGGCATTGATTTATGTTTACCACACTTACGACATATGGGGTTTACTCATGAAGTAAAGGTTTATTGGATAAAACCTGACAGGAGAAATGACCCCCTATATGCCAACAATGTTGTGTCAGAAAAAAAAAATAATATTTTTTTCCCTGTAAATATTTTCTTCTGATGTTCTTTTCTTTCAATTATTATAACCAGTGTCTGAATTTTCTCTACCATATTAATGTGCTATTAATTCACCTTGCTAAAGGAAATAAAAAATAAGATAAATCAAAGGACATCTTTTGTCAATTTTCAACTCAAACAACATTTGACATTTTTTCTGATCCTGCAGGTGAATATAAGTTCTGTTGATGGTGTTCATTCCAGTGCCTTTTGAGTGAATATTTTACACATGCAAAAAGATACAATCTCAAATGCATTGAATTTCAATTAAACTGACCATGGAGATCAAAAAACATTTATTTTTCAAAGTGGTATGTTTGAAAAATATGCTAACTTGATAAATCTAGGATATATGCGCTCCATATCCTTTTTGTTTCTTTTACTATAACATAATATTTATATGAATCATGAAATCTACAATCTTGCAAATGGAACAAATCAAAACAAGGTATTGGCTAACTGATCAACATTCATTCAATAATAAAAAGAAAAAGATTAATATGTGTGAATCATAATTAGCCATATGTGCTTACAATAAAAATCCTAAATAAGGTGTTACTGGCTTTATCTGTTCTTTGTAGTATAAAAAATTGTCCACATCTTATGTTGCGCAGATTTGAGGCTGCTGTGCATGTCTGGTCCTAAGAGTAATGATTTAGATATATCTTAAATACATATAAATATATCTTAATAATAAATAATCTTAAATAATATATAAATATATCTTTAAATATATTTAACTATATCTTAAGTAAATGTTTGCTCTCCTACAGGATGACAGGCCACAAGCAAGTGATCCTGTCCCTCAGGTCAGTAGTGGTGATACACATCTGGAGCACTCAATCCAGTCCTGGGTTCCCCAGTACATGGGAAACAGATATGCTGGAGACAGTCCAACAAAAGCCAAAAAAATAATGGACTGGGTCATTTCTTCTAAGAGGAAAGCCTGAGAGAACTGTGACCAGAGAAAAAGAAGGCTCAGGGGGAAGGAGGATGCAGAGAAGATGGAGCCAGGCTCTTCCCAATGGTGCTGTGGGACAGAACCAGAGTCAATAGGCACAGAGGGAAACACAGGAGGTTCTTTGTGAGCATCAGGAAACATCAGCTTTGTGCTGTGAGGATGACAGCACTGGCACAGATTGCCCAGGCAGCTTGTGCAGCCTCTGTGCTTGGAGGTATTCCAAAGCTGCTTGCTCATAGTCCTGGACAACCTGCTTTAGGTGGCCCTGATAAGGCAGTGAGTCTGAAACAAATGAAACCAAACAATTCTGTGATTTTGTGATTCTGTATGAGCCTCATTCGGTAAATATTGCCTAAAACCTGAGATGACACTAATGTCCACTCAGCTTCATGGGATATACAGGAAAAAGATAAACACTTGAAAACCAGTAATGATGAACACAAAATTCCATGAATACCAATAAAACTTCTATTTCCTCGAACAATTTTCTAGCCTTGAAATTTTCTTTCTGGGTGGATGTTGTATCTGACCATGGTACAGAGGAAAAGGAAGCCAGCAGCCCAGAAACTCCATGAACTGAATCCCTACCAGAATCACTATCCTGTTGAAGAGAGACATTCCAGATTCCCAGACTTGTCTGCTTAGGGCCATCACCCAGAAGAATTATTCAACTTCATTTTTGCTGCTGTACTGCTATAACTCTCCCATGTTCCAATATAAATATTGCCATAATACAGCAATTTCTCTTCTCCAGTGTAATTTCTTTGGATGCAGTGTAATTATTAGAAAAAAAGTTGCTTGGAAAGAGTGTCCACCTGGGGAGTTATCCCTTAATGGTTGTAGGAGTGCAATTACACAACTTCATATTACAACAGAAATATCACGTAATTACAGTAAGTGCCTAAAGATACATATATATATATATATATATATATACTTCTTTCTTTCTCATCCCAACCATTTAATGACTAAAATGGGTATTTTTACTGATGAAATAGTTGCTATGACCAACCCACCCCTGAAGGTGAGGGTAACTTAGGTTCTTTTAATAGACCACATGGGGCTAATTAGAGTGAAAAAACTCATAAGTACCGCTGTTTATATCTCTGTATATATATATGTGTGCATGTGTGTATACACATATGTACATATATATATACATATATATATTTATGTAGGGTTTGTTTTACAACAACTTGATTGCAATGGAAGGAGGTATGTAGACATTTTGGTTACATAGCAATACAAAAGCATAAAAATAATATTTAAAGGAATGTTTAAGGAAAGGAAAGAAAGAAAGGGTAAAAAAGGAAGAGTAGAAAGATATCAATATATGTGGATCCAGGGACAAGACTTGATTGTTGCTACTTAGGTATCTGTCATCAAAGTGATGGTTGCTGTCTTGATCATTGGGGGTGAGGAAGCCCACAAAACATGGAGTTCAAAGGGTTAATATACATTCAGGTTTACATGGAATGTTTCAGGTTTACCTCCCCTGGGTAGGTGTTCTACACTGCCTGATGCAACACTGTGGATTTGTTGCAACACTGTGGATTATCTGCAGTTCCCTGATGGAAAGCCCCAGAAATGAGTCGGGACATTTGGAGGGACTGATGTTTGTGGCACCTTCCAAGACATGAAAGCTGCCTCTCACATCAGCATTGTTGCTCTGTCAGAAGGGATAAACACCTTCTAGATCTATATGTGAAAGCTGTTTCCTGTTTCACTTAATAGATCTCTAAGCTCTATTGTATTAGCCAGATGTTCCATTCAGTTTCTTATATACAGTCCTCCAGTCACGTTTGAGATGCCCAGGGATACCATGACTGACTTCCAGCCATTGCTCCAGAAGGATTTGGTTCTTCCATAGGTCCTTGCATATGCATTTTGATCATATCTGCCAGCTCCTTGCATATACATCTTGATTATCTTGGGCACATCAGAAGATTCTAGAGGTTTATTTATTGGTGACTGAATCAGACCACAGGTTCTTCACTCTAATAGTCACTTAGATAGCTGGGTAATATGTAGACATCAGAGGATCTTAATCTTGGGCCAGATCCCAGGTTCTAGTGTCAAACATGGAGCTACATTTTATTGGACACTCAGCACTGCACTAGGGATGCTTGCAACAGAAGTTCAGGAAACATTTTTATTCAGACAACTTCAAAGCTTCTAGAAGTACAGGGACTGTTTCAGAGTTGCTTTTCTGTATTTAATAGCCTGTAAAGCATAAGAGACATATAGAATGTCTATCTTCATGCTCATCTGTTCACAAAAGGCTGCTGTGGATAGCATCAATAGCTTCTGTCATTCTTGAGAGGGGGAAAATACAAAGCACAATTAATATGGTCTAATTGTATGCTGCTGCATGTGGTGCTTTAGTTAACAATGAAAGAAAGACAGATTTTGTAATAGAAAGATTTTTCATGGGAGATGAACATCTCCCTGGGTCTGTACGTAGGAAAATCTTACCATAAATTTTAGTAATCCCTTAACCACCAGCTTTCTTACATCATACTCTCAATTCTTCTTTCCTTACATATCCCAGTGAAAAGTTCTGTTGTGGTAGAAAGCTGTCGCTTAAACAAAAATTAACCTACAGATTATTCTTTGCAGTAAAATTCCATTCAAACTGTCGTTTTACATTGCAATACCCTTTGAGGACTTATGCAGCACATAGAGTATCTTGTCTTCAGATATCCAGTGTGCTGACTGAAAAAGATTTCTATCACATGTCATCCATGTTTTCCTATTTCTTCATTATACTGAACTTAAAACCATCAAAATTTAGAAATCTATAATCAGAAATCCAGTTGAAACTATAGTTCAAACTATTAATTCTGTGATTTTTAGGCTTGTCTCCCTGTTTATTAAAAAGCCAATAAGAAACCTGAATAATTTGCTGTTGATTGTGGATTATTATCTGAATGGTATTTCTGACAAAAAGACTTATTTTATCTGTTTGCATTACAACACCATTTGAACGTGGCATCACAAACACAACTGCAAATTTGATTTCTTTTCGGGCCTGGGGTTTTGCTTCTCTGACGCAAGAGCAAGAAATCATTGTACTGAGAGTTCCAGAGTGACATTTGAAAAAAAAAAATAAACAAGATCTTTTTTTGCCAAATCTGCCACCTTTATATTCCTTTTTTTTTTTTCAAAAGTTGCCTTCTAGATGTTTTGTAGACAAAGGGCCATGCAAACCTGTGCTCCATATATCCTTGTGTACCACTGATCACTCAGCTAAAAAATGATACCCTAAATCATAGCTATGAATTAGCAAAACATCTCTAATAAAATTTAGGAAGATCTCATGACTCTGTCATCAGCAACTGAGCAAAATGTGAATGTAGAGAGTTTTGCAAAGATTGTTGAGACTTCAATTTAGTTTTATGTTGTTTTTCACAGAAGATAAAAAATACATCCACTTCCATTCATCAGAAAAGGGGTGCTTCCTCCTTTAAAGACACATGTAGACAAGAAGCATTTGGAACATTTCAATTAGCAATGCTATTTTTGCAAGGTGAATACTGACAGAGCTATGGAAGTAATTTTACTTATATCAAGTTTATGACTTTGCTGCTTTCTAACAAGTGGCACAACAATGGAGGGAACACTGCAGTCCATTTTCCACATTTCAAAATTCATACGAGCTTTTCATCATTTCATACATCTACACATACTGCTTGTTTTTTTTATATAAAGATCAATTCAAACATATGGTACTTTATCCTGAAAGTGTATTTGTTCCTATGCCGTGTGCAATGGAATAAATTCATAACACTTATTATTTCTGAGAGTCACATGACTAACCCATCATGCACACACCAACAGAAGTTTAATTTCAAATGTTCTAATGGTTTCAGGAAACACAAATAACTTTTGGATTTTATGGGAATATTCACTACTCACTACTGACAAGAAATGAGACAGAAAATTCCATTTATTAGAATAAATGCTTCCCAGATTCAGGGATAACAACATAATGAAGCTAAGACTGAATGATGCCTCCTTTCTTATAATGTTCTTCTCACTCTTATGTTTCAGAAAAATACAGGTTTTATGGATATCAGAAATCTTGAAGGGAGAAATTAATACTAACAGCATAAATGCTCAAAGAATTCAGCAAAACTCTCTTAGAATGCTCAGAAAATTTTAATAAAAGAGGATGTGAGTAATGTGAAGTTCACCTTATCTTCTAATTGAAATGTACTGCAAATATTTCAACTATTTTGCAGACATGGACAGGTAAAGTTTCTTCTAACTAATAATTAACATTTATCTTAGAAGGAATTTCATGACCTTCCTTCAAACCAGGCACCGAAACTTTGGGAGGAGGAGGTAAATAGAAACTGAACATATCTCTAATGAAGTTTAACAAAGAAATTATTGTTGCTGAGGTTTTAGACCTTTTCTTTCTTTAATTACATTGGCATAGTTCAAAGCAAATTGAACACAGAGGAAGATTTCTGCTTGTTTTTGTGGACTTTTGACTCAGTCTAATGTAAGAAATGTTTAAATAAGTGCAGATACTCCACTGTTAAACCGACAGCAGTCACAGGAAAACTTCAGCATTCTTAAGTTCAATATACAACTGGAGATAATTTTCACAGCCCATTTGAGCACAAAAGTTTTTTTTCTTTTTCTCATGATAGCTTTTAATTTTCCTTCTTTTTGCTGTTGCTGTTTTGCTAGATTTTTTTTTTTTTGGAATATTTTATTAATCTTTGAACTCATATTAAAAGAAGATGTAACTTTAATTGAATATGGAATTTGTCTGACTGGAAGCCATAGAACAGTCCTAGAAAACAGTGCTAGTTCTTACAACTAATTGCAGATTTCGTAATTTACTGTGGAAAATAAAGTCACGTGTACCTTGGGGATAGAGATTCTGAATTCATATGCTTAGAAATAATATTAAGGATAAAAACAAAAAAAAAAAGGCATTTAAAAATAAACAGTAATATTTATGTGTTATGTTAGCAGACCATTCAAATAGATTTTGAAGGCAACATGAATTCACTGAAAAAGAGAAAAAAAATCCAATTATTAGTTGCTTTATTTCAAGAATGTTTATATCCTCACTGCTGTTTTTAATTAATCAAAACTGAAGATCAAAAACTTGGATATAGTACAGAACTTCTGACTTTAAAGGGAGGATTTACTGGTTCAGTCTTGATCTGTAACCAACAAAAATTACTCCACTTATATGTCCTCATTTTAACTAAAGGTTTATATAGTTCATAATTTTGACACTGGTTTAGCTGTTCTCTTACTTGTCTTCTTTTTTTTTAATCACATTTGTAAGTCAGAGGTTGAATTTTTAATTTTAAGGGATTTTTCTGAAAAGCTAAAACAAACAAATATATATCACTAACAACAGAATGCCTCATGCCAGGCATAGAAAAAGTTCTGTAAACATTGTTTCAAGTCTCTTTTCTTTCCTAAATTCCTAAAGCTCCTCTCAGTGAATGGACTACTGAAAGCCAATTACTCATTGAGGAGGGAACCTGGAAAAAAAGAGTCACAATCTAGATCTGGCTGTGAAATATAGTTATCCAAGACCAGGGAACCTGCTGCTTGCATGTGTGTTTAGCCATTAAAAAGTTATTACACTCATATTGGTTGTCAGTCGATGACACAGGCTCTCGGTTTGCTGGGGTATAATATTGATAACCAACAGAGCTCCCATTAGCAGTAGCCTGGAAAAAGAGAACAGGGCTAGGCAAGAAACACAGTTCCTATGTCAGAGAGCAGGCAAGGAGTGGTAACCCCAATTTACAAACATCAAAGTAGAAAAGTTTCATGTCTTGTTAGGGATTTCTAGACATAGATTTTGTGAAGCTAAACTTACAATCATATTGCCTGAAGCACACTCTTTGCAGATGCATTACCTAATTGTGTCTGCTCCTCTTTGATTATTCTTTGGATTTCTTTCTAACTTCTTCAGCCAAATGAAATGTTAACAAAACCCCCTTCTTCCCAAAGAAAACAATTGCACACAAATTTGTCAGACATGAAGAATTCTGGATAAGGTACTAATCTTTCAAGTACTCCTGTATTTAATTAGGTTTATGAAAAATATTTCTGAGCATATTGTAATGACTTGCACATACAGAGGAAAATGTATGGGTGGGAAATTACAGATTTGGGAACATATTTATTTTAGTCTGTATTGTTTATTTCTCTAAAAAAATTTACAGTAACAAAAAGGAAATAATAAGCACTGATAAAATTAGAAATGCACAATATTATATAAAGCTGAGTTCAGGATAAAGTACTGACAGAATCAACGACCAAAACAAACAAAAAAAAATAGACACAAGGAGCCAAACAAAAACAATTACTCTAAGTTAAGTATTCTCAAGGGAGAAAATTATCTTGCTACTTACTCAATTTAGGCATACTAACAACCTCTGAGAAAAAATGTCTAGGAAAAATTTGAATTTGAAATAAAATAAGAATATGCATTAGAAAATAGAAATTAGAAAATAATATAATAAATATTTTGCTTTCTTCACTTTAATCAGTGAAAGCCCACATTAAAGGCAGTGGCAATTTATAATGCTTTTTTAAATTTTTTCTTACACAGGCATCCCCGTTCCTTTTCAGAGTCATATGTTCAGTATTTTTTAGATTACATGAAATAAAATAACTCATATGTAGATGAAGTGTGCAGTTATGGTCTTTGAGCAGTTGAGATCTTTCAAGTATTTTTGTGTGTGAATGGGATACTGGTTGCTTCCCAACCTGCTTTAGACTCTTCCTGAAACAAGACAGCATGAATAGCACAACTCAGACAAAATATCAGGGATTCATTCTCCATGAACAACTCTTTCCATTCCAAAATTTTTTTAAAAAAGGTCACCACACAATTAGATGGTATCACATTTGTATGATGAGTAATTGGTTGTTAGAAGGAAAACAGTGGCACACTTCAGAAAAGAATATAAAAAATTGTGTTCTTACTATTCAGCCAGAAAAAAAATAAAAATAATATTTTCAATAAATAGATTTGCAGCAGTTTAGTCAGCTGTAGTATATTCTAAAATGCCAGAAGGACAAATATGTAGAAGAATTTTCAAACTAAATAAAACTGTGTTAATAAACAAAGCAAAAAGACTTTACATCCAAAGTTTATGTTCCAGAAGTACAACTCAGAGACCAAAGCTATTCATTCATCTCTTGTTTCGCCTGGCACCCAGTTCTTTTGTTTGATAACGTTTTCTGCCAGACTTATCCACTTCCTCAGCTCATTGCTAAATATTGAATTAAGGCACGGCTGAGGCCTTGCCTATCGGTTAATTTCCCGGGGGGAAGCCACCACAGGCCTGTCTCCTGGGCACAAGTCCTCGTGCAGGAATTGAAAGGCGTTCCACAGCGTGAGTTACCAAGTGACCTGTAACAACACATATGTTGTTCCCATATGTTTCCCAAATACTTTGTCCAGCTGCCTCAATGTGCACATTATGCCGGCAGACAGCTGGCCAGCCTTCTGAGAGGGAAGCCAAAGCACATAGCTGCTCTCTCCTGACCCCTTACACACATAGTGCTACCCTGAAAAACACACCTTGGCACTCAGCTTGTCGTTAAGTGAACTCCTGGATGGATTGGCTTTCCCTCCCATGCAGAGGAAAAATAGAGGGAATTCTTGTGTTAAGGTACTGTTGCCTGCATGGCAGACTGGCCAGGAATACATTTGTTTAGAGCAGGATGAAGTATTCCCACTGTGAATGTCATCAAAGGTTTGAGTAACTAAGATTTACCTTATCATACAATTTAGTAATCTGCTCTAAAACCTATGAATTAGAACCTTTATATTTTGTTTCTACCTCTACCAACCTCCTAAGTTTTACAATGGGCCTAGTCATGTAATTTGAGTGCCCTTCATTTGAAACAACAAATAAACTGTTAAAACTGATGCTACTCACCTTTGTGGAATGTTGTAAGAACTCCTTTTCTGCACTACAGCTAATGATCACTCTAGAATATTAATTCTAAGCATGTTGCTGTTGCTGAGGGGTAAAGGGTATCACTGTCCTGTTTTTCAGAACAAAATTGTTAGAGGCTCTCCTGAATTCATCATTAGTTTGCAATTAAGTCAGTGTGTGATTGCTTTTATTTGGTGTTGAACCAGGTCCTCTCAGCTTTTAATCCTCCCTCCTCCTTACAACTCCGAGTGTCTTCAGTGTCACTGCCTCTCACACATATGACTATTTCACTTATGCTTTCCCATTTATTTAATCATGGCATTTTAAACCCATTTATCCTGCTCATTAATAGCAGTATTGAGTAAATTTTGCATGGGCTTCACTTTATATCTTTCAATTTTTGCCATATGAAGTAGCTTGCCTAAGTAATGTACAATACATACACTACAAACTGTATTTACATTAATCTACGAGTGCTCTGGAGAGAATATAAAGTATACTGCCAGAGATTCAAATTTCAAGGGCCATAACATACAGTATTCAGTGTTACTGCCCAGTAATTTACTCCAGATAGGCAGGAACATATTGGAAAGTTATACATGGCTTACCTGCTTGTAGAGCTCGTATACACAGCTCAGGAAACCATAGTTGATAAAATAAGCAATTATACAAATGAATAAATATTATCATAATCACAAACAAGGACTGTCTGTATATATATAATGTATATGTAATGCCTATATGCAGACTCAAAATACCACTGACTTTTTTTTCCTGTATTTATATTTATTTATGTTGCTGTTTGCAATAGTACTCTTTCAAGTTATGTAGTCTTTGAAAATGGTCCTTGCAAAATATTGAAGCAACACAGTAGAAGATAATTGATTAAGGTGAAGCATCTCAGGATTTTGCTGAGGGTACAACACAATATTTAATATCCAGCCACATGCTGTGATTTCAAGTGTATTATTAACTTTCCACCCTTCATTGTGCCTACTGTCTTGTTTCATAGAAAGATGCACATTTGCATACTCTAATTATAGTCAAGTACAAAACTTACTGACATCAGTTGTTATGTGGGGTTGTTGTGCAGTTTGAAACTCCTGGGCTCAGACAATTGATTGGTCTGGGTTTTAACACTGCCCCAGCTCCTCCACCAGAGATATGTCTTCTTCTGCATTGAATGTGACTGGCTGAGGTCCCTGCTTGGGTTTGAATTTATCCCATCCATGCCCCATCCATGGACCTGTGCTACTTCTAGGCTGGTTGAGTCTGGGGGTCTGATATAGCCAAATTTATTTGGCAGCTACTAGTCAGACTGTGGCAATCGGTGAGAGCCTTCCAACTGTTTTCTACTGCTGCTGGATCAGGGCCAGCTGTGGCTGGATTAATTTTCAAGATCAATTTTAGAAATATACTAAATGTAAAAAAATCAACGTTTCTTTGGTACAGATTACTAAAATTACATCTTGAGACTGGTAACAGTCTGCAGGGTATCTCCCACAGGAGCTGGGATGTATTTTCTGTCCCCTGTAGGCTGCAGGTGCTGCCCACTCTGAAAAAAAAAAGAGCTGATCAATGTTCCGTCTCTTTCTATAACATGAAAATCCAGATGCTCGTAACATTTTAAAACTCACTCTTTGCAGTCTTCCTTTTTCTTTGAAGTTTGTTTCTAACTCTTTGTGAGGTTGTATTTCTAAATTAGTTTGCCAGAAGATGAAAATTAAAATGAATCAGAATGGAGAAACAGAATAGCAGTTCTGATCTAATGAACATATGTCTCTAAAAGAAACTTAAGTTCTATATTAAGCATCAAGTAAATATAAAATTTTTAACAATAATTTAATTATAACTCCTAGCTATGGACCTTTAAAACAGAAATACATTGGAATATGGTTATTCATTCAGGCTATACTGTAGATAGCAGTGAAATGGATAACATGTAATGGGGTATAAAATGGTAAATTATGATTTATTGTGATGTTTTAGTAACACATACACACATTGACAGAAACTTGATAATTACAGAGTTATGTAACTAAAATTCTGAAGTAAAAATTCAAATTAGAAATCAGGGCAGTGAAAGAAGGGGCCAGTGGGGCATCCTGAGATACATTTATTTTACATATATTGTTTTTTGTGGGAGGCTGGGTCTGTTATCATGATGATCATAGATCGAATTGAGAACACTTTTAAACTGTAATAGCGTACGGAATATAAATCACATTGCTGCAGGTTATGCCTGGGTGGTGGCCAACATGAACTGAGCAATAGTTTCAAGCATTGGTATGACAAAAAATGAGAACAAAGAAAGGACAGAAGGCAGAAAAACTAGTTTTAGAGATTTCTACAGATAGAGAACAGGAGAGGATGTTTATTAGTCTCTCATAAGTTGAAGGTTACTGCATTAGCCTCAGACTGTTGGCCATATTTTAACTAAGAACTGAAGGAATAAAACCTGTTAACATAGCTAAAATAATGGTCATGGCAGGCCCTGCATTGGGAGCAAGGAGAGAAGTGATAACAGGAGCAGAGCAGCTTAAACTGGGTGTCCTATCTGCAGAGGTTTACAATACCAAAGTGTGTGTGTGGTATTATCATCAGAAGGGAAAGGAACCAGCTGTCTCAACAGCTGCCTCAGCAGAACACTGCAAAATGGAATTATTTATGCATGAGAAGTAGGTATTACACAGAGCTTGCTTGTGGCTTTGTTAGGGCTTTTTTTCTTTTTTGTTTTTTTTTAACTGCTGACATGGAATACACATAATATACTACACATCCAAAATTATTATATCTTTCAGGACAATGAGCTATGACTGGGGAGTGATGGACATTTTTTTATTTCTTGCTCAGATCAATGATATATAGGAATTGCCAGTAATAATAAAACTCAGAATAAATCCACTCCAAAAGCTTAACTTTAACTTGGACTAATTGCTGGAAGGGAAAAAGGCAATAACTGGTTTAATTTGACAGTAAGTTTTATGTATGTATATGGTTATAGATTGGCATAATTGTTTTTCTCAAGTAGTCATTTTCTTCACTTTTCTTATATTTTTTTCCCTTATTTTTTAAGGGTTAAAAAAATTAAGACTTTGAAATTACATTGCTCAGGGCAGTTTACCATATGATTTACCACTCTTGTAACATTCTCCAAGCTAACTGTTGTAGAACAATACCCCCCAAACTCTTGTTCCTGCAGGTGACCTGTGTGACATATTTTGGTGAAGGTCTATCCATTTATATAGGGGAAATAGATTTCTCTCTTCAGTCTTGACCTTGAATTTCTTTGATTTTCTAACATTACAACTTGTTTACTTTTCAGCCATATCACACACTAAGCTGAAGGCTACAGAAATAAAATTACATCCTTTTACCTTTTGAGTGACAGTATGATATGGTGTGATGTAAATACATTTAGACACCAATGATAGTGTCTAGATAGACACCAATATTAAAAAATTCCTTAAGGGTCTTTTATCTTCAGTGTTGCTAGAATCTGAATGCACTGTAAAAAGTAAAATCCAGACCACAGGAAGTATTACTGCTGTCTTAAAACGGGAGGTATTCTTTAAAATTACTTCTTACTGCAATAGTGCATCAGAAGTATGATGAGACAGACATGCCTGAATATAGTACTCTTCAGATGAAACACAAACCTAACAAATAGACTGAAAAAGGTGTTTCTGAAGACAGAATATATGCAGTAACCTGGGCTTTATTTTCTCCATGAAGATTGCTCACAGGCCTATTATAACTTTCTCAAAAGTAAAAAAAAATAATGCCTTTCATTCTCATTTTAACATGTTGAATAAATATTGTCAGATTTTCCTGAGAAGGTATTTGTAAAAAAACCATCCAAAACATCTAAAATCATTAAAAAAAGAAAAAGGATTCAGACCAGTAAGTTAGGGAATTAAATCATTAAGTCTAGCAAATTAGGGAATTAAATTACTGCAGTGCTGCTAAGCATGGCCATTTTATAATCTCACTAGGTCCATCAATTTGGCACATACTATGTGTGTTCTTTATCAAGAAAATATCATTTTTGCATTATAGTGTTAACACTATAAGTGTTAAGTACACTTATTGCAATAAAGAAGTTAAGCCAAGTATAGATTATAAAAGCTAAAACTCGTTACACCTAAAATTTGTATTCAAACATTGGAAGGTTGTGTCTTGATGAGTGATTGGAGAATAGCTTCCTGTGGTGAAATTTAACAAACGGTTGCTTGAGCTCAAAATGGAAAAGTGTAATATTTCATTGCCCTGGAAGACAACACTTAATATTCATAGTTTTAAAACTCAATATGGTTCTCTAATTCAATACAGATGCTTGTAACAAGTTACTCAGTGTCTGAGTGACACAATTAACATTTTTCTTGTTTGCTAAAAATCTTAATTGCTTCACTTATTCATCCTGGGCTGACGAATACTGAAATAGTTCCTGGTTTAAACTTGACCTTTCCTTTCAGTCATCAGTCATTTTTATTATCAACCAAGTGTATCACAAATATGCCTTTCATTTTGTATACCAGTGTGAGAAGACACAGAATTCTCAACAAGAATGTTTATTTCTTTAAATATGCATTAATTAATGAAGTGTTGCATATACTACTTGTGTAGCATATGACACAACAAGTGAGAAAACACTTAAGTCTATCACTTAGAAAACCAGAAAGATTCAGGCTCCCTAGATTCTATCTGAATTGGGATTTACATGGAATAGAAGCATCAAAAATAACAAGGTGCACATTGCACTTCTAGTGAATGAGGCTGATATTCTCATTTTGAGACATGATTCTGTTTCTCCTCCTCAGAGGTACAACCATCAGATGGGACAAGCCTCAGGTGTGGTTCCAGATATTGTCTTTGTCAGACTGGGTTCCTGGAGGAGGAAACAAAATCTAGACCCCGCTCCACCCAAAGGGGTAACCCATTTCACCAAGACACAGAATTGTTTCTTCCTTCTTCAGGTGCCTGGAAAGAGATACCTCAGAGAAAAGACCTCAGAGTAATTCTGAATTACTATGGAAGGGTCGGGCTATAATGGCTTTATTCAGGTACTCTGCATCTTAGATAACTCTTGCCTGTTTCCATATTAGCAGGCTTTTTTGTCATTTTCTTGTTATAATAGAGTGTGTATCCTGCTGAAATCTCCTTACTGAGAACCTTAAACTCAAAAAGCAGTCAAAAAGATATAAGCATTGATTCACTCTACAGAACCAGCAGACAGAACAGAGATCCATACTGAATAAATTTTATGCTCAGATTAATCCTTCTGTGATGAGATATTATTCTGAACATCTAAAATAAGCTAATTAAATCTGACTTTTATTTTTAATTGAACATTTGTTTTCAATGAATCTTAGTAATGTCTTTAGAAAATCAATGTGTTAATTTGTGTACTGCATAAAAATAGGATTTTAATCTCCTTTCAAAGGCCTTCCATATGAATTGGGTCCAAATACGTGTGTTTTTCATGTATTATGGGAGTATAGAAGAAGATTTCTAAGTTCCTGCCAGCTACAGTACACGTTACAGCAGAAGAGGGAAGTGAAGAAAAATTTCCTTTAACAAACCTGTGGATACAGAAATAGCAAGGAATATTGTCCATCTGAATTGCCCAAACAGTTTTAAATTGCCCCATTTAAAGTTTGTGCAGAAGCCAAGTTTACCCTCTTATGTATTCCTCCAAGCAGTGCAACATGATTTTTAATGATCAGAGGTGCTTGATTTCAAATTGATGACTTATAGCATGTCATGCCCCAACACCACTGTAGGTCAGGGATGCAATGAGTTCACAAGAGCTTCAACTACTAAATTGAATTTAGATCTTCTTGTGAGAAATACACCAGTCTAAGATATATTAAATTTGAGATTATGTGACTGATAAATGATCTGAGAATTCACACTGCCTAGTCCATGCCATACAGTGGTGAATTCAGACACCAACTACTTATAGAAAAAATACATATGTGTATATATGTGTATGCATGCCTGTGTATGTATGCCTATATATCAGGAGCTTGCCTCTACCCTACAACTATTCTCACATACTTCTTTCATATCAGGTGCTTCTGTTTTATTATAAAGTTACAACTTGTATTTCTGTAACTATGCAGGGTAAGGAAGCCAAATTTAGGATTAAAGGAAGCTTTATCAAACATGTTATTGCTTATGTTTCAATGGTAACCTGGCATTTTTGTTTTAAAGTCAGGTAACACATGACCTGGAGGTTTTGACAATATAGTCAATAGTTTCCAGTGAACTGTCAGCAAAAGTGCTTTTGTTATAATTGAATGTGAATACATATTTAGCAAATTCCAGTTGATAAAGTATTAATGGCTTATGTAATGCCAGTTCTTTTCTATTGGATCTCTCACTGTGGCATCTATTCCCTTTCATTAGTATAACTTAAAGTGATATAATTTGCAGTAGATTTTCTGTTTGCATATGACACTACAAAAGACTGAAAATAATATTTTGTTTCCTTTATAGGATGCTTCATACAGTGAAATTGAGAAGAATCAAGATTGATTTTAACAAAAATTAGAATGGTTTCTTTTATATCTAATCTGAAGTGTCCAGTAGAGACATGGTACTTTCATGATCCCTGGCAATTCAACAACAGCAGTTGGCCTGGAGGCAATTGAAGCAGTATGTGTGTGGAGAGTTAACAGGCCACAGGGGACCTGGAACATGAGCAAAGGCATAACCATCACAACAAGCCCATGTTTTCTTACAGCCAGCTTGCTGTTGTAAGGTCATAGGCTGTAAAGCTGTAGTTAGAGAAAGAAATTAGTCATGAAAACAGCATAACCCAGTGGGGATTCATAATACATGAATCAAGCCCAATTTTTGTTTGTTTAAAAGAAGTTTGCTTTAAAAAAAAATAAAAACCAAAACCTTCTTAACAGTATCCTAGTGGCCTAAGCCCATGTTTGGGAGGGTTTTTATCAAGTGCACCATGTTAAATGATTTCAGGATGTGACAGTCCAAAAGTAAGCATAGAAGGGAGGAATTCAGTGCTAGGGATGCTCCAATTCAATCAGGAAAGCCACCACACCTAGTAGGAGAAACTATGTTGGCTTCTTCTGAAAGCCACAAACCTTCCTGAATGCAAATTTTTTCATGGGGTGGTGTCCACTGCAAAAGGAAATGCAGAATTCTACAGAATTTAATAGCTGTCAAAGAGTGGTCAGAACATAAAGCCAGTAACAGTTTGGGATATCTGTGCAAACGTGCTGCTAATGGGGTGTCATGAGGTACCCACCCCGTGATGATTCACTGCCATCAACACCTACAACAAACATAACTAAATCAAGAGTCAGCAACTGCTCATACTTTGAGATGAGAAATGAGGACTTGGGAAGCAAACCCAAGCAGCACAAACCAGCAAGCTGATACTAGTTAGCAGTCATCAGCCTGACACCAGTTGTAGCAGTTATGTCTGAAGGATATTCCTGGGATGGAAATATTAAGATGGCAAATGCAGCAATAGCCTGTCACTGCCATCGAGGAAGTATCTAGGAAGCAATAGCTGGGATGAATACACCAGTGCAAAGCCTGATAAGCAGATTGTGCATTTAAAATATAGATATTGCAAGACAGCAGAAAAAATGTCTGGAGAGTTCATTTGGTAGAATTCCAAAGCAGTAGATTTCCTTCATCTCTGCTCTCTGTAGCCCTTTTTACATGCTCAAACAACTTTTTTGTTGCACAGCTCCTAAACTGAACCACAGCCACAGTTTTATTGAACAAAGATATACTTCAGCCCAAAGGAAAACACCTGTGAAAAAGTGTTGAAAGAACAGCTTAGTGTAATGAAAAAGTGTATTGAATGAGACACCACAAATAAATGAAGATTCATCACCAAAAGTCAGCTGTTATTCACACCCTGAGAACAAGTCAAAAGTGTAACGAAATATGAAAGGAAACTGAGATTACAGAAATGAATAAACTATTTTCTAATAGAAAAATAGTTAAATATAGGAATAATTTACCTAGGAAAATTGCTGAACTGTTACTGAAGTATATAAGGCTGGACTAGAACAATGCCCTTTGGAATTGCTAAAGCCTTGTTAAAGTCAGACTAGATGACATATCAAGATTGTGTTTTCTCTTTGTATTAAATACAGACCTGGATAAATTACAACTCTGCATAGGGCATGTACACTTGTTAAGTCTGTGTTGAAGATGCAGCATGGATACATGCCAATTAATTATATTATTTTCCTGGGTCACAGGTAAGATCCATACAAACTGCAATGGGCAAGCCTTCGAGACCTGCAGACGCCCCAGAAAATGTAGCTGTCATAATGAGAATCTTTCTTTGTGATCAGAAAAGCTTCCAAGGAATAGATAATAATAGATAATAACAGCACCAAGGAATAGATTGCACCAAAGAGAGCAACCATGCCTGGCAACAAATGTTTTCTTTGTCATTCTTAGTGAGACTACTCAACACCAAGAAATAGAAATCAGAAGGGCCACGAGCACACACACAACTATTTCATAACCTAGAAATAAGAATATCCTCTTGTACTATTATGAATTATTGAGTATGGAATTACCTACAAACGATTAAAAATCTTTATATCATCTAATAAAAGATGGCTAAAAGAGCAAAATAATAAAATCCTTCTTCTTTCTTTAGCTGTAAACCCATCTAAAACTACAGTTTAAAATGCTTTTCCCATGAGTTTCTGCTAGCTGTTATTATTTCTTTATTTTTATATTTATTAATTTTATACAACTAATGTTACCTAGAAAAGATGACTGTGATAACGCCAATAATTTCTTTAAGAACATTAAATTGTCAGTATATATTTACAATATTAGGAATATAATAAATATTTTTATATATATATATATATATATATAAATAAAATGTAAAGGTTTTTTTTCCAAGGATCATACTATTATAGTTTTCTTTATAAAGTTTGATGTCTAGAAAATGTCTTAAAGCCATGGGAAAAGCATAGAGGTCAATGATCAAGGTTCTTAAGAGCATGGAGCAAAGTAAATGAGAATAAATGATTTCAGAAAAAAATAGAAGAAAAAATACCACAACTGAATAGCTGAGACTTTTTTGTTGCTGTTTTACAAGCTTTATATAACATTATATTAACTTATTAGAAAAAGGGGCTTAAAATTCTATTCTTGTTACTATAAAATCAGAAGTTCTGTAAATTGTTGCCCATTATGTACTCTATGTTTCTCATATTATTGCAAATATCCACCATCTACCTTTACAACAATGCTGGAGGTTCCCCCATTGCCACATACCTATGAAGTATTTTTTTTTTGTTCTGCAAATAAGACTAATAATTCCAATTTCCTTTAGTAATTCTAGGAAGCATTGTAATTGTAAGGCAATTAACATGCTTAGCTGTATTGATTCATGCTTTTACAGTCACAAAAGCTGTAGTGCTTAAATAGTATTAATTTTGATCTCTGTTAAAATGAAGGCTGCATGGCTATATCTAAGTTCATGATGTAAATTGAATAACTACAGCAAATGATCTTAAATGCTTCAGATAAAGTGCATTGGACTTGCAGAAATTTATTCATCAGTATTCATAATTCAGGAGAGTAGATTGTTAGAAAGCTAATGAAGAGTTTCTTATCTTTATGTTGCATGGATTTACTAAAAGCCTTAATAGAGATTTAATATGCCTAACTTCCAGCAATTCATTCAAGGAGTTTTAAAATTCCTATTAAGCAACACATTATGACAAATATCAACAGGATATAAATATTTTAAGTGGTTCAACAAAGGAGATGTTATGAGAAATAAGGCTCTTTTGAAAGGTAATGGAGCAAACAGAGTTTGAATTCAGAAGGACTGAGGAAAGGAGTTGGCAATAGTAAATTTAGAGGAGTGGTAATGACAATATTGCAGTCTCCAATTTCCTTAAAAAGCATTTTATAGAATAAATGAGAGACTTCAGTAAAGCTTCAGTGAATTTCAATTACTGTCATTAATTTTTCAGGGCTGTACATAAGGGTGTCACTATTTCCATTATAAACCTCTGTTTTAAAGGAAACATAACAAAAAAAGTCCAAAAACTGTGGGGTTCTGCACAAAACTGTCATATAAAAGCTCATCCTGGGAATCCATCTTATATTTTTTCTTTAAAAAATATTAGGTTTTCACGATAAGTTAAGAGCATGTTAATTATTGTTTTTAACTTTATGACTAATTGTTACTGGTTTCTGATTTTCAGTAAGGAAATATCTTGAAATAAATTTGATAGTGGGACAAGCTGAGCATCCATTCTTTGGAAATCATCCTTTACAGGAATGTTGATACCAAGAACATAGAACTAAATAAACTCCAAAAAGTTCAGCCAGCAATTTTTATTACAGATGGCCTATTTGCCAATGCAAAGATGTATTATTCATACATTTTATCACTGCATGACCCCACAGAAAAGACACAGCAATGAAATTACTGAGCATTAACAGCAGGCTAAGACCGTATTGGCTAATTTTGGATCAGCAGCCTGAACTCATGTAGTGCAATAAAGTTGAGAAAGAGGATATATGATTGTTAGGTTCATTGGATGGTAGAAATATTAATCAAAAGAATAATCTTGTTTATTTATCAGTTTTACAGTAAAAAAAAAAATAAAATCGTACTACAGCCAGATTAAAATAACCAGGAAAGAATTGGCTGACGAGTAGGAAGCCTCAGTCTTTCCCCACTGATGCTGTATTTTGCTGCCACACTGGAAATAGCTTGTACCCTGAGATGCCCTGAAAACTTGCCTGCTAGGGAGTTATTCAACACAGGAAAAGTGCATCCTCATTTCACAGAGGGGACATCATGTCACCACACAAGCCAGAGTATTCCCCCCATTACAGTATCTAAATTTATGGCTCGTACACCTGTACTGAAATTTAGACTGCTCCCATCACTGACATTATTAAGATTCTTCTGTCTTGTTTCTATAGTTATAATTCTAGTCCTTTTTGTGGCTAATGCTGGGATTTTAGCATCATCAAATCCATGCCTCTCCAGTTTAGAGACAAGGATGTCATGTGGGACAGTGTCAAATGTTCTACATAAGTCCAGATAGGTGATGATGTCTGTTGCTCCTCAGGGAGGCAATCCTTAGGTAGTGACCTCCTTTCTTGGGCCCCTTTTATTCTCTGGGGCTTTATATCACAGCATTCTACCAAGGAGTTCCCTAGAGAGGCCAAAATCTGCTCTCGTGAAGTCCAGGGCAGTGAGATTGCTGTGCATTCTCCTCTCTGCCGTAAGGATACTGAACTCTGCCCTTGATCACTGCAGCTAAGGCTGCCCTTGGCCTTTCCATTGCCCACCAGACCCTCCTGGTTGATGAGAACAAACTCTGGCATAAAACCTCTACTTGCTGGCATCTCTATCAGTTGGAGAATGAAGTTGTCATCAATACGTTCTGATATGTTCCAGGAACCTCCTTGATTGCTTATTCCCTGCTGTTTTCCCTCCAAAAGGTATCAGGGTGCTTGAAGGTCCCCATGGAGGACCAGGGCTTGTGAATGTGAGTCTGGTCCTATCTGTCTATAGAAGGACTCATCCTCTTGGTCTTCCTGGTGCAGCAGCTCAGCAGACCCTCACTACAGTGGCATCCGTCCCTGCCCCTCTTTAATTCTGACCCAAAAACTGTCAGGAAACAAGGAACAAGTTTAGTGGAAAATATGCTGTTGCTGGTATCAATGAGACAATAAACAACTTGAAACTGCTATAAAGACACATTAAGTGGGATCTAGAGGCAGGCACAAAATGACACAACTTTCAAAACTGAGTAGTCAGATAGCCATGACAGAAATACAATATAATGAAACAGGTGGTTCAGAATTTATTTAAACTAAAGGAAACCTTTTTCTTCACAGAAGGACACATACAGATGTGAACTTAAACTGGAAATTGATAGAAAAAACCCTGAAAAACTAGTAATGAAGTTGGTAAGGCAGATACCAAAGCTCACTTTGATATAAAATTATATTTTTCATGGAGCTTTATAAATAATTATCACCCAATCCTCCTTCAGAGATTTAGGCCAGCTCTCACATACTGTTGTGATGGTGGAGGAAAGCATTAGTTTATCATTGTAGTGGAGTGATGACAGAAGTACATTCCAGCCCACTCTGAATTGCTAATAGAATTACACACTGAGTCAAAGCATGGGGAGTGATTTTTTCCTTATGTAGCATTGTTGATATTAAATGCAAAATGCTATTAGAAACGTGCAAAAATTGTTGATGCTGCAGTGCAAAGCATGAGATAGTAAGTATCCTGTCATAAAAACAGGGTTATAATTCCATTAGTTTTAAGAAAAGTAGATACAATAAGAGTATTCAAGAGAAAGATATATAAGAATATAAATATGTAGAGCTTAGCCAAGCCATAGCAAATAAATACAATATTTGCTTTTATGTGTTCCATAAACAATGTGTAAAATAGATTCAAATGAGGACTATATGTTTAATTTCAAGTTAAGACCAATATGCTCCTGGAAAGAGATATGTAAATATTATCACTAAATATTTTTCACCACTCCCTTAATTCTAGAATACAGATGCTGGGAGAAGCACAAATAATACAAGTTAGCTGGTCAAAGTTTGAACTTACTGAACTCCTCAGATGTGCCTGGGATATGGATCAGGCCCAGTGGGGGGAACCATGCTCAGACCTGCCCTGGGCAGGGCTGTGGGATGAGATGGGGTCAGAGCAGGCTGGCAGCACCAGGGTGACAGGGCCAGGGCTTGGCTCAGGTGAGGCCCAAGAGCCTCCGCTGGAAGCAGCTCCCCTGAGTGGGGCTTGGCCACCAGCAAGGGCTGCAGCTTTCTCCGGTCAGAAGTAGCCATGTGCTCCTCCTCAGGTGACATCCCATTAGCCACAGGGACCCTGAGGGGACCCAGGACAGGAAGGTTATGCTGGGGCCTTCCCCATATATATCTTTCTTCACATCATCACTTCACAAGGGTCCTTGGTTTGCTGAAGACACTGCTAACCAAATGCTTGGTCTTGATCTCACAGATGTTCTCTACATAAGTCAAGGACAAAGAAAGATATTTAGGCCTGGATTTCCAGCTGCCTTTGGACCCTGCTACCTCCCACATGGAGAAGTGAAAGGTTCCTATGCCACACACAGAAAGAGAATTCAGACTTTTAAAGTGGGTTGTTAGAGCACTCAACTACAGAGAAAAACTTCAGTTCTTGTCTTTATCTCAGTACAATTTTTTATTTCTGTATAGGGAACAGTCTTTGAATTAAACATTTACGTAGCTATTAGTTTAAGAGTTTAAATCCATCCTGGACCACGCTGGGAGAAGAGTCCTATCATTATGGGATTGCAATTACTCTCTCTTATGTACACCTATTTTTCTTCCCCCTAGTTCTTCCATTTACAGAGAAATTTTTAACAGACATGATATCCCCTAGGCTTTCCACATACTCTATGGTAACACACCTAGACTATTCCAATGGACTGGAGAGATTAGTGAGAAAAACTTCTGTAGCTGATGCCTTTCTTCCCCATCTTCTCCAAGAAAATAAAAAAGCCCTGTTTGCTTGTATTGCCATGGTCCTGGGAACCCTGTATTTGGTCTTTGCTTCATCACAAAGGACAAATAATCCAAATAATCCAGTGTGCTCTGGTTGCAACAATGCAACACCTTTCTGTGATTGATCATTTTGAACTGTTATCAATTAAGACTACCATATGTAGTATGGCCTTGAATGAGACCCTAGTGAAACCTCTGTGGAATTCAGTGTTCCATTTGTGAATAAAGCAGAGCTGGACATAAATTCATTACCTACCCAGTCAGGTTAGTGTTTGGTTTGGAGGGAGGAGCTTGGGGATATTTTCAGTGGTCACAGAAACTTCAGTTCCTATATTTTTGACTTAAAGTTAGGAAAAATATTAAAATATTTTGCCTGAGTCTCCTTTGAAGAAATGAAACTAAGCTTCAGGAATTTTGCTTTATTTCTTTTAATTATAATTATAATACTGATTTGGACAGGATGGAAATATAATGCCTGACATACATCTATCCCATTTTATATAACCAAATGCACTGACTCGAGTGAGCTTGGTTTGTATTAGTACAAAATGATACAAAGCAGATGATATACGGCAAGATGTCTTTTAAACTTTATTTGCATACTTTGGACATTTTCTGAGTAAATTAATCTAATTGTGCAACAGAAACTCAGAATTCTGTTCTAGTGCAGCATTTTGGGTACCTATGCTTATTTTTCTTTCTTTTAATGGAAATGGCTTCACATTTCCCAGGATTACATTTCCTTTGCCACCTGTCATCCCATTTATGGAGAAGGTCCTGAGTTGTTTGAAGCTTGCTTGTTAAAGGCTCAATATTCATCTGTTTCAGTCCCTGTCTTCCTCTCTAGATACCTGGACATGAAAGCTAAATAAATAATCAATATTAAAAGCTGTAGCAAACTGAAAAACCTTCGATGTGCTCAACAGGACAGTTCTTGACTATTTTCCACACTTAATAAGAGCAGTTCTCAATAGATCCCTGTGGATGCTTTTTTTTACTGCAACTTTCTTAAACCCTCCTTGTTAAGGCAGAGGTGTGTGACTTGCAGTTTATACAACATTCAGTGACAGGGCATCTGAAAGTTCAGATTAATTATCCAATTTGGCACAACTGGTACAACTGACCAGTTGTGCCAAATCAATTCATAATTGATGAATGGCTACAAAGGGTCCTGGGCTGGGTCACGAGAGGGTTTGTATGGGCACACAGGTGGGGAGTGCATGTGTTGCTTCCCTTGTACAGCTCTGCAGCAACTGGAACACAGTCTGTGCTTAAAATAAGCTTAGGTGACAAGGAAAATGGGCAAAAAGAGCTAAACTGCTCTTCTGAGTCAAGTGCTTCTGAACTTATCCTGGCAATATACAAATATATGAGAATTAATAAATATAAATATAATTGTGTTGAATGCATCTGTTATTGCTTTTTTTACTTAAAATATTTATTCTGACTGAAGAAAAGAAAATTGATAGAATACACATTTTTCTGAGCAAACAGAAAAGTCAAGATCTCATTTCTGTAAAAAAAAAGGTTGAAATAAACAAAAAAAATCTTTCTCAGCTTTCCAAATGATGAACCATAACCAGCTTGTCTTTATCCAGATGTGAAAATGAAAATTTATGACATTTTTTACTTTCAAGGTCATCAGCCTTCTTTAAAATGCAATCAAATTATAACATATAAAGAAATATATGTAGCATGAACACACTCTGTATCAGAATTCTACCAGTGTACATCACAGAATATCTTTAAATTTTAAGGTTGTAGAGTATCTAAGTTGCACAAACAAAGTTAGCACACTTTGTCCACATGTTGCATTCCTCTGATATTCTGGCTAAGTTTCTGTTTCTAAAATGCCTTACAGATGCCATCATTGCTATTGCAGATCTAATCCAAGTTTAGAATACCTACACTGGACCAAAAAAAAAAATAAAATAATAAAAGCAGCTGTAGAATCAATTCTTTAGAGACACCAGCAATCATTTGGGAACAAGGTTTAAGACTGTCTTATATTTACACATACAGAAATATAAAATCCAAGAAGCAAAAGACTTTCATAAGAATTTTATGATGATGATTCATACAAATTTTATGATGATTTGATATGTGTTTATACTATTTTATGATTATATATTCCCCCTCACTGAAAAGTAGACATTTTATAATTTGGATTTATTCAAATAATATCAATGGAAATTAAATAAGAAATCAGAGATTATTATTTGTTTCCCTAGAAGATAAAATAAATGCAATACTGTTCAGATAGGATGTTGTTTTCAGTCCTATGAACTGCATTTACAGTTGAGCTTTACCAAAATGTTAGGCTAATAATGCAGCCACATATCACAGTGGTGGTGCCAGATGACTGTAAGAATGATGCTAACTCTTGGAAACAGATGAGTAACCCCAGATTTATTTATTCTCAAATGAGCTAAAAGCAAAGAAATCAATTTGCTATAATACTAGACTTAGTAAAGGAACAAAAGAAACACTCAATGTACATGCCACAATATTTGTATATATTCATTAAAGATATATTTCTTGTACAAAATAGTTATATTTTTGTGAACAAGAGTTGCTGGAAATTTCTCTTCTGCATAATACTGAAGAATAAAGTGCATTTGAAAATTTCCTCTCTTGTACTGATAAGGCGAATTTCTATAGCAAAGCATTATGTAAAAGAACTGTTTCAAACACTTTATTGTAGAGTTAAATTTTAAGGCATAGGGATGTTTTGATAAATTATTCCTTCTATTTCATTGTAGCAATATGACATTGTTATTCTTTCTATTTGTGATCATAATGGTTCCAGGAAATGCTACATCCCCTTTTATTGAACAGATAGGAAATAACTGCTTTCTGTCTTCACAGTGAAAGCCTGCAGACCACACAAATTCAAGTCACACAGTATAAACAAGCAGGATCTGCAAGAAAATCTTAATATTTGAGCTGCTGTAAGTAAAGCAATGGATCAAATGGTGCCACTTAGTATTTTACATCAGGCTGGGCAAACAAAGGGAAATATATGGTTTCAGTATTCCTCTTTGTCAAAGGAAGATTAGAGCTACAAGAGCTGCAGAAAAACCAAACTGATGATAGACATCAGTTTGTTTAATCAAAAGTACTTGCAATGTTTAGTATAGAAAGGGATAGGAGCCTATCCTTTCACTGCAGTTTGATTCACCTAAGCATGAATAATCATCTATCTGGGACACCTGTCCTCCTTGTCTCATCCATGTCTATGATAACACTTGATAAGACACTCTGTGACCTTGTGACCCAGCTGTGCCCTCCCAGTACCTGAGGGGAGCCTTCAAAAAAGGTGGAGAGGAACATTTTACAAAATCATGCAGTGAGAGGACAAGGAGGGATGGCTTTAAACTGAAAGAAAGTAGATTTAGGTTAGATGTTAGGAAGAAATCCTTTGCTGTAAGGATGGTGAGGCACTGGAAGAGGTTGCCCAGAAAGGTTGTGGCTGTGGTGGTGGATGTGCTCAAGTCCAGGCTGGATGGAGCTCTGAGGAACCTGGTCTAGTTTAAAGTGTTCCTGCCCATGGCAGGGGGATTGGAACTAGATCACCTTGAAGATCCCTTCCAACCCAAATATTTCTATATTTCTGTGATATATATGCACATATATTAAATTATTAAATATATTACAATCCATAGGTGAAATGTACACAGTTTTGCCAGTTTTTTCACATCCTATTTTTAACAAAACAAAGAACATAGCAAAATTTATCTAATCCACACCACTACTACTACTATTTTTATGTAGCTACCCAAGTTTTTTCTTCATATTGTGCATATGTCTCTACAGAAGCACTTCTGTTGAGCAAATGCAAGGGGAGATCTCTTACAATCAAAGCTGAACTTGATTTTATTGCACACAGTACCAGCAGTGTCCACGTAGACATTGAGCAAGAAGGACTGACACTGCCAATTTGAAGCACAGACCTTCTTGAACTATTTAACACACTGTCATTATGGATCAGTGCTTCAGAGGATTCAATACAGCTCTTAAGCTGTCATTCTGTTTTTGCTTTCACTGGTTCCCTGTTCTAAGCAAACAGCTTTTTCATTGAGCTCTGTAATTTTGTATTTTAAAGGGCGTGAGTGTTCATTTTGAAGGACAATGTACAATCACAGAATTGTGCTTAAATTTAGATGAGAAAAAACATTTTCAAAAAGATAGTATTTATTATAGCATGAAAATTAGTGATTAGAAGTGATGTCCTACAGCTCATGTAAGTCCATTCAGCTTCAGGGTAACTGTTCTTGCTTTTGGAATGTATTTTTTTTAACAGGAACCCATTTCATACAATATTTCTAAAAGTTTTGTATGAAGGCTCTATCTTATCTGTCACTTAAAAGGATAAAGTTAAATCTTTATTGTCTCAGCTAAGAATTAGAAGTGAATTACACCTGCATAATCATTTCTATAAATGATTATAAAATTTTAACATTATCAAGAGAAAATATTTTCTTGGTAACAAGATGGAAAAAATAAAATCTGTTAAAGTTGTCTAAACATCAGAACAGTATTTTACTTTATTTCACGATATCTGCTGAAAAGCTGGTGACTCCAACCCAGGTTTAAGATGAGTGTCGTGGTTTTACCAGTAACTAAAGAAATTACTTATTTCTTGTTGTGAGATATGGATTAAAACAAGAGCAAAACAGGCTTAAAACTTAAAAGGAATAAAGACAGTTTATTAACATGCTGCAAGAATAAGAACACTAGAGTAAATTTCCAGAAAACCCCTTCTTTTACATTTTGACCATTTCTTTGTACACATCACATGATAACATAGACACAAATAATTTTAGAACT
>NC_031773.1:9582291-9666199 GCF_001522545.3 Parus major
AACTTCCCCTCTCTCCTCAGCTGCCTTAAAGGTAAAGCTACCCCATGACAATGAGGCAGAAGACATTAACCAAAAGGTAAAAGATACATCATGACTTACTCTGTTGGACTTCCCTGTCAGACAAGGGAAAGGATGGAAATAAATGCCTGAATAAAGCTCCAAGACAGATTTAAAAACACAAGTCATTGGTTTCTTCTAGAACAGTATAGCAGGAAGGACTAGCTGCAGCAATTGCACCCCAGCCAGAATGACTTCATCTTTTGGGTAACTTTTCACTGTGAAACACCAAGAGGAAATCTTGTGGAGTGAATGTGAAATCTTGGTGCAAATCATGTATAACCTTTTCCATCTCTAGCTCTCTCTAAACTTGGTAATGGTGATATCATTGCTTAGGACTAATAAAAATGTAGTGTTTCTTTGCTTTAGCCTCACATTTGCTGTGGGTGAATTCTGAATAACTAGAAAATTAATTTTGTTTCTTTGGCTGTGGTCAATCTGAAATCTGGTATTTTAGTGAATTCCAGAGTAAAAGGGACTCCTCAACACAAGCTTAAGGACTAGTTTAAGACCTAATTGTGTACAGTAGAGTTTGTGATTGTTTTCTTTGAATTTCTTTAACCTTAACCTTCACAATGTTAGAAAGGCACCTGATATTTCTTCAGGCAGTATATGTCAGTATAATAAGCAGTGTATTCAACCAGAAAAAAAGCCTTTAAAAATCCAGACCCTCTGTATCAAAACAAAACAAAACAAAGTAAAATAAAATAAAACAAATCAAAATAAAACAACAATAAAAATAAAACCTATTGTTTCATAAAGGATTAGGAAAACAAGCAGTCTTTAAGAACATGAAGAATATTCTAAAGTTCATAAAGGGGAACAAAAGGGTTTGCAGCAAGAAAACATGCATGCACTTTGCTTTTATAATGAAGTTATTTTCATATTATAAAATGTGAATAAAAAAAAACAACAAAACCAAGCAATAAAAAAACAAAAAGCAAGGTGCGTGACTGTCATCATTCTGCTCTCTGAAGAAGCTGCTTTTTATTGAGAGATTTAATAGAAAACTTGTGTTTCACCCAGTGCTAAGTTTTATTAAACATCTTTCTATCCTTAGTTCACCCTTCAAAATCTGACCTCCTTGGACTAGGGTTCTCATACAGGCCTCTTGTCATCTTGTCATGTTCTGAAGCTTATATTTCCTGGCATAGAATTAGAAAATTCAAAATACTTCATTTTCCACATTAAATGAGTCATTTGTTAACACTTGAAAGCAATTATTATCTGCAATTTTACCATTTTGAATTTGCCAGCACTTGCTGATTTTATTATCTTTTGGAGGTAAATATAACTCCTCTTTCCATCTCTTAAACCTCTAGTGGAAAACTTTGAATGGGTTTGCTTACATTTCTGCTGTTACTGGTCAGCACAGAAGTGCAAAGCTTGAATTTTATAGGTGCTGAGCTCCAACAGCCTTCACAGATATCAGCAAATGCTGAAGTTTATCTGGTTTGGAAGAATCTGGAAAGCAGCCTACCAAATTATTGTGTCTAACTGTAGGCACCAACCTTCAAAGTGCAACCAAGGACAATTAAAACTCCACACTTAAGTTATATATAAAGAAAATAAGAGAGGCAGGAAAATTAAGATAGCAACTACAATGCTGTAGCCTGAGGGCAGGAAAATTATGAAAACTTTTGGACTGAGATATAATTGCAACCAAACAAGCGTCACTATGAAAGTGACTCATGTCCAAAGCCTGCGCTGAGTGAATAGTGACAGTGAAGTGCTTGCTGACAACTTTCTGTGATATAATTATTCCATGATGTTCTTATGTGCATGTCATGTAATGTGGTTAGAATGGGAGGGGAAGAAGGTGGAATTTTATTTTTTTGATTGGCAATTATTGCAGGTAAACATGCTTCTGCCCATAAATGAACTTATTCTAATCTTATGCTGTGTCCACAATGTAATGTCATAATACAAACTACCTTTATTATGCATCTTCAGTAACTTCATTCTGCAAGGACAAACCCTACATGAAACTTTCCTTTTCAATAGGGTTTGGGAGTTGACCAGAGGATATGTGTTGGGATGTTACCACTTCACATTTTTCCTCTTCTGTTTCATTCATTCTGTTTGTTTTCACACATGCAGCCACATGAGCAGTAATTCTTCCCAGAGTAGCAGAGAGAACATGAGCACTTATCTGTTCAGAATAGACAGAGGAGCAAGTTCAAAACAGCAAACATCATACTGAAATTTGTGATCTTATCTGTATGCTGACTATAGTAACATGTAAATGTTATTTCTTGAACACAGTGAAAGCTACAAAAACTCTTATTAAAGTATTAAAACCTTTAAGGTCTCTTCATTCTTCACTCCTTTATTATTGAACTTAAAAAATGCCCAGCTTTATTTGGTAATTGAAGATTACATTTTTTCTATGTGAGATGGAGAAAAATAATATGATTATCTTTCCATATATTAGGAGCTCTACAGAAGCTTTAGTAATTAAAGGAATTATTTCTCAGTAGTGATGACTATTAAAGTTGATAATGAAAACTGATCAGTTTATGGTTGTTCTCCAGAGTGACTGAATCTAACTACTTCTGCTTTTCTGCTTTTACTGTAACAACAACATTGTTCTTACATTAAAAGCTAAAGGCTACTTTTTCCATGTCAAAACCTGAATGGTAGTTCAGGAACCCTTTATAAAAGAGTGTGGGTTAGGCTCACTGCAACACCTTACTTTCAGTTGTGAGAGGACTGCTATTCTGGGGAAAGGTGGATCTTATGGGGTTGAAAAAAATACATCTTTTGGAAGCTGCTGGTGAGCAAAGAAAAATGTGGGAGTGACCAAATATGCAGAAAATTTCTAAATGGGAGTTTATTCAGTTAGATTCAAAGACTGATAAAGCTAATACCAACTTTTTACTTTAATTCCTGCTTAACACATGAAAGGCAAATGTATCATAGTGATCTCAATTCACCTTAGAAACTTCTCTGGAAAAAAAATATTAAGAACACACTTAAACTTTTCTTCAGTGCTGTCGAGTTCAATGCAAAACAACATAGGAGTTTCAGAGTTGAATATAGATATCAAAATTTAGAGAAGAAACCTTATTATGAAGGCCCCTGTAAATCTATGCTAAATTAGATTATCATCTGAAGTTTTCGTGAAGCATTTTTTAAGTTGTATTTAATAAGTGAATTCCATCCTGCTTGCTATAAAATCATGTATATTATCCTACTGTATTTATACCTTCTGCTAATGGATGGTCTAGTATAAAACTGCTTGTACAAAAGGCAATAACTCTGAAAGAAATCAGCCTGGACGTAGTTCATAAAAAGCTGGAAATGTGGCAATATTCTCAGCAAGCTGGAGAATAGAAAACCACAAGCAATAAATGCATTCTTTACACTTCACTACATTCTACTTCCTCTCTGTTAGAGTTCTGGATTCATGACAAAGCTAATGTAAAAAGGGAAAAGTAAAAAGGAAAAAAAGCCAGTTGCCTTTCAAAACATCAATATTACACACTGAAGACAGTATTTATCAAAATGTATAGGCACTGGCAATCTAATCCTTTTTGTTTTTTAACTTCTTTTTTAATCTGAAATATGGGATGAATCAAGTATATAACTCAGAGAAAAATCTCATTCTTAATATTATTTTTGAGACACATACATCACTTATTGTAGTAAGGCACTGGAACATGATTTGTTAGACATTTGGAAAAAAATGATGGATAACCAGATTGATAGACAAGTTTTCTCTTCTCTTCTCTTCTCTTCTCTTCTCTTCTCTTCTCTTCTCTTCTCTTCTCTTCTCTTCTCTTCTCTTCTCTTCTCTTCTCTTCTCTTCTCTNTCTTCTCTTCTCTTCTCTTCTCTTCTCTTCTCTTCTCTTCTCTTCTCTTCTCTTCTCTTCTCTTCTCTTCTCTTCTCTTCTCTTCTTTCCCTTTCCATTTTTTTTTCCTTTTTAATTTTATTGAAAAGGAAAGCAAGCAAAACAAAGACATAATTGAGGTTTTTGCTTTGGACTGATCCTCTTAAGAGATTAATTTTGCACTGTTAGTTGAATCCCAGACAATTACCAGTGTGTTTAAGATCGACTTCTAGTAACATTGGCATCTTTTTTCCTTGATCATATTTTTCTTTGACCAGAAAAGATATTTGATAAATAAAGATTGAGGAAAAAGAAAAAGAAAAAGAAAAAGAAAAAGATACAGCAAAAAAACCCTTTCATCATCTTACAACACCATTGAAATAGAAATTATTTTATTTAATGGACCACAACTTCTTTTCTCATTATCTCTGTTTTACAGTTGAGGAACAGAAAATAGTGCAGCAATGCAAAAGATCAACAATATCGGGGGAAATAGAAGATTGCTGTCATGTGGCCAGAATAATAACTGTTGACTTCATAAGCATTTATGATTTTACATACACACATTTTAGAAATTTGCTTGGTCATATAATGAGGTGTTCTATAAAAATAGTTTTAGCATGTTGCAATATTTGAGAAGAAGGGCTTAAAAGTCTGATTTGAGCAAGGACAGAGAGCAGGTCATAGGTGTGCTCTGTAATTTTGTTCTTTTCAGACTATTCTAAAGCTTTGTATTTAAAAGAAGGTAATGGTCAATTTATTTGTGAGATGGAACCATTTTCTTAGCAGAATAAACCAGGAAGCAGTTTACCCTTTGCTGCAAACAAGGTGCTATAAGAAATGATTTCTCAGGCAGGAGATCAAACACAGTGTTGCCCTAAGTACACTACAGATCATAGCTCTGGCAGACCAAGGTTACTTTAGATAAACATCCCAGCCTAAAATGAGATTTGTTCCTGCCTTGCAAGTGCTTTATTTACTGCTGGAACAGTTGTTACTGGAAAAAATGTGGCTGAGGCCAGACCATTAATCCAAAAAGACAGCTCTTTTACAATCAATGTTACAGCAAAGTTTATTTAAGAAATAAGAAGAAAAAAAGGCAGAAAACACTGTGGAGTGTTCAAATCAAGTCCATTTCTGAGCAGACCTATTGTATTCATACCACCTTGGCATTGCCAGAAGCATCAAGACCAAGCTCAGACCAGCTCTACTGCATCATTCTCGCTGTTCTCCTTAAGAACCTTCCTTGATAGGTGAAAGGAAGGCAAAGGGCAAAACTTAGGAGCTTTTCCATCATGTGGCCTGTCCACAGCGTTATTGATGCTGCAAACACCCCTGCCTGCAGCAGCCTGAGTCTGGTCTCACTTGTACTGCCTGCCATGCCTGCAGGCTGTCACTGGACAAGAGCAAACTCCAGAGCAAAGGCTGCTTTTCTGTGTGGAAACTACAGATCTTGATAGGCTTATCCCACTAAAGCCATATCACCGTGAAGATGAGTAACCAGCTGGATCAACATGTCCATAATTGACTGATTATCAGGAATATAAGAATTTGAAAGATGATAGTATGTCATTTTGGGGGAAAAGAAGGAAAGGAAGAGGAAAATCCTCCTCAAAGTATCCAGTGTCTAAAAGGTCTTTGGCTCAGTGCTTGTCACACATGTTCATAGGCTCAAAGTAGAAAAAAGAAATGTCAGTGTGTCAGGATGTGGAAAAATGAGGTTGAAGAATTTGACATATCCCTGTGGCTTTTTGCCAGAGCAGTGGTTTATGACCATGTCAAGAGCCATTACAGTGAGCTCTGTGAGTGTTTGCCCAAACCAGTCAGAAACCTACCCAGACTTGGTCATTTCACGGAGCATCAAAGAACCTTTACAGTATTGCCACCAATGCAAGCCAAGGAGAAAATATGGAGCATCAATAAGGTTGTTTTTGCATTGTCTTCCCTTGAGAAAATTAAAAAAGGGATTCCAGGGAAGAATTGGACTTTTGAGCACTGACCACATAAGAGGAGACAAGGGAAGATACAGTCTGAAATTTAAGTCTAGCACTATCCCCCTCACTTAGGGCTTTTGCATTGATTTGTAGCGCTGATGTGTGTCTTGAGGTGAGGGAACTTTTCCATATTTTCAGGATCCTGTAGAGAATGAGGTTGACATGTGAGAACTTTGAAATGTGGAAAATTTGTGACAACCTTCACAAAAAAAGAGGGTTTCATGTGAAAGCAAGAGGAGCAATGGGCCGAGGAGCTGCATCAATTCATCCAACTTGCTTAAAAGTTTGTGCTAGGAGAATAAGAAGTTAAAAATACTTGTCAATACCATAAATTTTAGGAAGCAGCAATTCAGCTGTCAGCATTAGTGGAAAGTTCAAGTTCATTAACCAGTGCATTTCCTAGTTGATTTCCTAGACATGAAAGAGACAAAGGATCAAAGATAACATTACGTAAAGTTTTAAGTTATCTGGAGGTCATATGTTCAATTTTAGAATTACCCTTGGCTGTCTAAGTTAAAAATGCACATTCACTACCTCAGTGGATGATTTGTATTAAATATAAAATCAGAAAAAAATGTTAACTTCAACTCATAGGTTCTCATACAGGTTCCTGCAAGTATTAAGTTTGCTGGAAAACATCTAATTTTCTGCTCTCTAATAATAATTTTTTTTATTTTTCAAATTTGTGTATTTATGAATTTGCTGAAGTATGTGTCCTCATCTACTTCATAAGTCCTCTTATATTCTCTGTCACTTCTCTATAAGTGCCAGATTTTGGCTATTATACCTTTAATGATGTCACAGAAATAATCAGTTTTCCATGACTGCTAAAGAGCAGATCTGAAAAAAAGAATTGGATTTCAAGGGAATATTTGATTAACTAACATGGATACCAGCATATGCAACATTGATATTGATTTGTGTTTTCTTTAGGAGAAACTACAAACTGAATCTGTCTTTCCCAGATGATAGTTCTCTTTTCTTGGATGTATATTATTTTGTGCTGGCTGACAATATATTTATTTAATGCATATCTTCTGTGAAGACATATTATTGGACTCAGTCTCTACAAAATGGAATATAAGTCTGCTGTTCTTATGGTCTATGTTCTTTCCTCAGGCCAAGTCAGTAGTTAAAAGATCTTCCAACATAGATCTCAGGGCACTGGAACTTAAAAGCCTTGTAAATTCATTGAGATTTGGCTCCCAAGGAAGAAATGAAAATATAGATAACATTTGGAAAACTTGGTGGTTAGCCTACATAAATCACGTGCAAAAGTTGAAGGTCACAAACTTTTCTGAGTATGAGGAGCAGTGGGAGTGCAGAGAACCGCCAGCATTTCTGAATAAGACTGAGCTACCAAGGTTCTATCACTCATTCAAAACCTTATACAAGATTATGCTGTTATAAATACATAACTTTAACTATTCTGAAAATACTCCTGTGCTATATTACCTTCTTTGTAAATTTGTTTATTCACCCATGAAAAAATTTAACTCAAGGATTCATCTCACAGGAAGAAGTGGCATTACTTGCACTGCTTCAAACACAGGAATGACCTGTAGATATAAGTAATTAACTCTGCTTGTTTTGACTTTCATTAGATTTTATTCCAGTAAAACCTAAACAACTGCAGTTAACCATGTTTTACACATGTGGTGAGCATACATAGCAAATTTTACTGTTGTGAAACATTCATCTAATAAGTGAAGTAAAACAATCACTGATACATTTTTCTATTAATAAAATAATTTTTTTTACAGAAAGAAAAAGACAAACTCTAGGTTAAAAATTCCCAGAGATGCTTTGGGGGTCTTTAGAGTCAGAGATTACGAAGATAACAATACCTCCAGACATCTCAGTATGAAAGAGCTATTTCAAATCTGCAAGTTGTTACAAGCATTGTATTTATTTCTCTTGCCATATAGTCTTTGGGACTAAAATTCATAGCTTCTTCATCTAAATTTTTTGGAATATTTTCCTATAATTAACACTCCTTCAAAAACATAGCTAGCAGCAGGAAAAAAGTCGCCAAATTAATGAATGTTAAGAAATACTTAGTTAAATTCTCAGGATTTACTTAAAGGATTGAGAACAAATGTGTATTTTAACAGAGTATCAGACAAACTGTAACATCAAAGGCTCTAGAGATTAATATGCAATAATTTGTTGATGACCAGAGCCTTACTGTCTGTAACACAGATGGAATTAAAGGCATAGACACATCTGGATTAGTTTAATCATTTCTCAGTTATAGCAGGGAATAAAGAAGACAAATAAGTAAGTTCATTTTTGTTGTTAATGAACATCTGGGATTCCTGAACATTCAAACTGTAAATAATATCTGATCCAAAATATTTCACATTCTGCATATTAAAATAATATATCCAAAGATCTAAGAGAATAACTGAGGGGCAATAGCAATAAAACACAGCGACATTAGGAAAGAATTAACTGTTAAACATGAAATGAGCCTAGGTTCCTGCCCCATTCAAGATAAATGCAGTCAAAGGGCGTTTATGATAACAGTAATTCTGACAAGACTGGTTAAAAATTGTTCACCCAGGAGATTTGTACTGTTTCTTAGTAGAAATCTGAGGTTTTGACAATGAGCATTTCTGTGGGATTCCCTATAAATACTAAAGTTTATTTTCTTTTTTTTGATTGTCAGAGAAAAGCCCAACTTTTCTACTGAAGAAAATGTCAATTAGCTGTAATAATATTCTGGACTGTATGAATATTTGGAAGATTAACAAATTTATACTCCTGAATGACTGGGATGATGAGTGATTTGCTAGTAAAATATATTTTAAATGTAAAACTATTTAGGACTAGTTGTCTTCATGTTTTCTGCCATATATCTCCCTACAAACACTATCTCGATCAAATTCCACACATCAGTGTGAAGAGCTCCAAGATTCCCTCTCCCTACTAAGTCTTTATTCCTTGCATTCAGGATTACTGAAGTTTGAGTATCTTAATTTTTTTTTCCCTTAGATATCTTTTTGAACATAGACATAAACTTACTGCTGTTAGTTTTGAACTTGTCATGTCCTATCTTCTTTGACAACAGCTCAAAGAATATTTAAGATTTTCCAGTTTGTGATAGATGCATGCCTTGTTTGTGGCTCAGACATGCTCCATACATATTATGCCACCGTTTGGTAGGAAATCTTCAGTGAAGGAAAATATTATGACCTAGGTATAGTGGTTTTATTTAAAAATATATGCTGAAAAAAAGCTTTTGGCTTGGAATCTTTGGGTTTTTTGCCTCTTGAGGTTTTTTGTCTGGAGGGGAATTAGCAGAAAAAAACCTCATGGGTGTTTTTACTTTAGGGGACAACAAAAAAGGAAAAACAAGGAAATAGGCACAAGCTGCAGTAAGAGAAATTCTTGCTAGATACTAGGAAAACTTCACAATGAAGCTGCTCAAACAAGGGAATAGGTTGCCCAAAGCATCTGGAAAATTTATATCCTTGTGGAAATAACTCAAACTCCATTTGAAGTAACCTGATCTACCTCTGAAGTTGGTCCCACTTTGAGTGGGAGAAGTGGGTTTGGACCAAATGACCTACAGAAACAATTCCCAAGCTGGATTTCTTCTTGGTTACCATCCTAGTTTTCAGTTGTCGAGGGCAGGGGAGCTGCCAGCACCCAGTGCTGTAGAATCTGCCCCTCTTCCACTAATGTCTGTCCCTTCCCATCCCTTGGGAGAACGTGAGTCCAGGAGGAGATCCCAGCCAAGGGCGTGGGCACTGCAGGGAAGGGAGCCGAGACCTGCCCCGCCGTGCCTGCACACCACAGCTGCTGGGGCTGGAAGGACCTGCAGGGAGTGGTCTGGAGCACCATGGAGCACACAATCCAGCCTTTGGGGGTTTGTCCATCTTTTTTTGTTGTTGTTTCAGGCTTGGGGAAGGAGAATTCCAGCTGAGGTGGCATCCACCACTTTCTCCTCTGTTCAGGGGGCTGTGTGGCACCAACTGTGATAACATCCATCATTTTGTTTTTGCCTCGATGGCCAGGCAGGGATGGGTTGTGGGGATGAGCACATATTTGTGTGTAAATCATCCTATCTTTTGTATACTTTTTTGTTAATATTGTTGCTGTTACTGTTCTTTTCTTATCCTATGGCTGATTGTTTTCAGGGAATTACCTCAACCAATAGCCTTTGCCTTTGTCCCCCTCTCACCAGACAGGTGGGGGGAGAGGAGGATCTTGTTTGTAGTTTAATGCTCAGCTGGTTTTAAACAAAAACGTTTAAGAATCAGTTCAATTTATCCTTAAGACCAAGTTGGATGGACCTCTGAGCAGCCTGGTCGAGTGAAAGATGCCCCTGTCCACGGCAAAGAGGTTGTAACTAGATTATGTTAAAGCCCCTTCCAACATGGGAAATTCTATGACTCTAGATTAATGATGATCTAGATTAAGTAATGTCATTAATCAAATGCATTTACTACAAGTCTCAATAATATTTTTCAATTTGCTAAAACAATTAAAGTGCTTTCTTATGATTTTTTTCCTCTTTTCACTCACACCTCCTCTATAGAGCGCTGTAATGAGTGTATGAGTGTAACCATAGCAAAGCCCAGACCAGGTAATTTTTGTTAAATAACTGAATTTACAAACTATGTCAATAGACATGGAGCCTTTTTCTGAGGGCAGGTTATAAAGAGAATGGGACAAACACTTTGCTATCATATTATTTCACTATTCAAGTTTTTAAAAATTGCTGATATCATATTCTCATACAGATGGAAAAGTCATAAATATAACATGAAATAATTATGACTAAAAAGTTTGTCATAAACACATATGAAATAGAAATGAAAATTCTTGTACAAGCAATTCCATTATTATTTTTTGATGGAATTCAAAACAAGTATATTGAAATATTATTTTAGCCAAAATATCTCATTGAAGTTACTAGAAATGAGTTCATTCTTATCAGTACCTAAGGATTAATAAAAAAAAAAAAAAAAATCTTTTGTACAGTTTGAAGAGGAATTATAAATTTTATGACCTAGTCAACTTTTCAAGTTTAGAGAGTTTCTACAAAAGGTCGCATTATTCTCTTTTATAAATAAATAAATTCTCCTACTTTCCTGTCCACCATATAGTTATATAAATGAATGTGAAGAAAGTCTCACTGTTATAGTTTTCACAAGATATAGTTTTCACATGTATTCTGCTTCTGGACTCAGTAATTTCACTTTTTTTTTTTTGTTTAATCATGTGACCTTCCCTCTCCCCCTGTATAAAATTTTGATATATTAAGTTATATTTCTTCTATTTTTTTAAGTCTGCTTTTAAAAGGATTTATTTATTCCATCCACTGCTAGAACCATATGTTGATTTAACATGTGTTGTGCAATTACTCTACAAAGACGATCCCAAGTCCCTCTCTGTACCCTCGATAACTGCCTGGTATTTAGTGCTCCCTCTCGTATTGTATTTCAGTAAACCTAACATATTTGCAGCTGGTTTCCCTGTCTGTATCCTTTATGCAGATGAGAAACATCAAAAGATTTGGAGTCATAACACCTGTTAGATTTCTTTCTGTATTTATTTGCAGATTGGAACATTTCTGTTTGACATGTAATCTGCTTTCTGTTTCAGAATAGTTTCCTTTCCATTGACTCACATGCTCCTGAATAATTCCCTCCCCATCTCTATTTTCCAGATCAGAAAACACTGCCCACAACAAAGACACAGAAAGAACACATATAAAAATTCTGACAGGATGTATGGCAGATTTAAAGCCTTCAGAGAAATAAGCAGAAGAAGTCATAATAATAGTACTTACTGTGCCTGTCTCCAGTTCTGTTTACATTTGTACTCTGCTGATATCAGGACAATTATCATTACAATTATCATCTCTGTTGTGATTACAGTTATTATGATCATAACAGTCCTATCCTTCCCCCTTGTGCAGCTCACAAAGTTTTATGTAGACCATCAAGTCTGACTTATTTTCTTTTGATAATCAAAAATATTCAAATCCTTGATTGATAAAATGATTTTATGTTGAGTTGCAAAACAGTCTGCCTCTGTCTACAGGTTTTAGACAGAAAAAGGATCATGAAACCTTACATTTTCTACAAAACTCATGTTATTTGGCTGTTGGATTGCCTTGGGCTTGGCCTTTTTCCTAAAGACAATGGAAGTCACATGATATAATTGCTCCAATTCCATTTAGAATGTGATCAAGTATGAACTTTGGCAAAGTTCTTGGTTGCCTTTAAATCTTCCATAGTTTGTGAAGCAAAGCAAAATACCTCTTCTGGTTGATACACCTTTTAGGTGTGAATTATTTCAAGAAATTGTATAAATGCCTCTAAATTTCATATTGTACTTCCACCTGGTTATATTAGCTCTGAAGTATACTTATGAAAGGACAGAAGCCTCCGGCGTACATTATATTGGATATAACAGCAAATAATGCCTACTTAGTAATTTGTTTTCTTAAATCAATCTTAATGTGTATATATGTGCACATAATTCAACAAAATTTGGGCCTAAGTATTCACAAGACAGCAGAGAATTTCATCCACTCTGATCTGCCTCAGCTTTTCTTGTTCTTGTTCCCTTATATTAGGAATTAATTTCAGATGCAATGAGCTGTTTACTCTGACAAACTCAGTGCCAAAGAGGCTTAATCTAAAAATACATCTGAGTCTATAGTGCCTATTAATAGGATGCAAGTGTGATATGCAATGTAAAACATTTAGATTCTTCCTAATGCAACACAGATTATAAATGACATTGCTGGTACACTTTGGATGTCCATCATGATAAGCAAATATTCTTTATAAGTCCATGGGTGCATGACTTCAATGAAGTTGCATGGGGCATAAGTCAGAACAGTACAGGCTCCAGGAGTTTTATGAGGCATGACTTTTTATAAATGTCTATTTTTTATATAATTCCATTCTTTGTTGACTACATTAAATAAAAATTAGTTTCAGAAAAACCAATTCCTGTTTTCAAATGCAAATCTACAGCCAGAAATAAAACATTACACTATTGTATTTTTGTGCTCACTTACCACAATTGATTTCTCCTGTATGAAATGGAGTTTAAAATAGATTTTAGAAATTACAAAAGATGTGAAGACTTAAAATAATTTTTCATAAAATTATACAATTTAATTATGTAATTAAAAAGGCATTTTTTTCTATTAAATAACACATTTTTGAAAAATAGGAAAATACATTCATACTCTTTTATTGTATTAAAGACATTTATTTATAGGAATTGGATTGGTATTTTTTGCTTATTTCAAATTTGCCTAATTAAATTACTAGAAAAGATGTAGAACTGAAAGAAAACACTTTCTATTCAAACAAAAATGATCTTGACTAACAGGGTTTTACACTGAAACCACTATAGTTATGTTGATCTGCATCAGCCAGGGATCTCAGTCTTATAAACAATTTGACTCTTGCTTTTACTAATAGTATATATACTCAGTTTCAAAAGGGATACTCACATTTGATGTGGAACACATGTGGAAATATTTGAGTTATAAAAATAGCAATAGACAAAATCACTTTAAAATGTGATATAAATGTTCAGATTCTGGAAATATGTAGGGATTCTTTGCACCTAATAAACAGACAATAGACACTCCATATTCCCACATTGGCCATTTCATTCTCCTCAACTGGAAAACAAGCAGCTGCTATTTTTTCTGATGAAGCAGAAAAAGAATATTTCTAGTGTTATTGAAACAAGCATAATAAAGGAAAGAATTGCCACAAAAGACACGATGACATTAGTGGAGTGCTGTGGGATTCTCTGATTAAATAAACTGATGTTTCAAGAATTATGTGCCAGCCTATGTAGAGTAACTGGAAATTTGGATTCATTATGCTTATCTTATTGTTAATGTTGTTTATTATTATTAACTAATGAAAAACTTCAACATAAACTTAGGTTAAAATTAATTAGTTTATTTTTCCCCTGTAAAAAGAATATTCCTTGGCACATTCTTCTGGCACATTGGCCTGGCCTTTTGCTTTCTGGCTTTGTAGATTTTACTCTTACTCCTTCCATAAATGTTGTCCTCATCCTGCTTTTGATTTTACAAGGTGAATAAAATATTTCAACTTTAATTAATTTATCTCCAAGATAGTAATCTGTTCCAGCACTATTCCACTGTGAACTGCTTTCCTCCAGAGAATGTCTTGCTATCAGTTTGTGGATGAGATTGGGAAGATCTCTGTATAATGACTTCACAGGAATAGAGACACTGGAAGAAAGCTGGCCAGGTGCCTTCCCTGTTCAACCACAGGAACAGGACATCAAGTCCTGCTTCACATATTCCACACAACCCAGATTGCATTTGAATAATGGGGATTATTTTGTTCAATGTGGCTATGCCTACACTGGAGAGTAAATCAACACAATGATTTTACTGAGTGTAGTTACTGCTGATGGTCCAATGTCCACACCACAAGCACTTCAAGGGTTATATTCCCAAATCTGTCTTGTCTTGTCTCAGGACCTCAGTATGATGATTGAAACATATTATTATCTTTCAGGAATTTCTCTTCTGGATTCATTTGCTCTGTAAGGAATCGTTTTCATGCTTTGGGGCCATCCTCTGCTTCCAACCACAGCACTATAATTGAGGCAGCCAGGGTATTTCCTTCAAAAATAGGTTACTGATACTGATTAGAATGAGAACACTAGATACACCCTTCATTTTGTTTTCTACAGTAAACTATTGAGTCTTGGTAGCATCAGAATTGGCATGATGCTATACAGTGTAGAATAAGCCACACGGGACAATTCTGAAACATAAAAGTCTTGATGCTGAACCATTAACGTATTGCTGGTGGTTTGAATTAAAATGAATAATGAAAACAGTTTGGAGTAGAAGTATGGGAGCAGGATTTTTTTCTTTGTTACTTACTAAGATGTAATGACTTTCTTGATTTGCTTGTAAAAAATTGAGAGTTCAACTTTGAATTAGTTCTTTATTTCTCTCTTCATACCATCAACATCTATTGATCAGCATGGTAGGAATAGAAGAATAGATGATGGAATGTTCTGTTCCAAAGGACATATGCAACTCCTTAAGAAGTATATTTAGGCCTACACTCTATTATTTAGACACAACCCATATGTAGGGTGTGGTATGGATCTGGACAAGATTGCAGTTTCTTGGCACCTAAAGTACATGGTTTACATTGGCCCTATACAGTTTCCAGATTTTTTGGAAATTCTCCTGGAGTTCATACTGATCTGGATGAGGAAGAACATATGGAGATATTAATCCACACACTCATGCAAGCTTCATGACTGAAAACATAGCTGAATGTCTGCTTCCTCGGGGAAGAGCTGGTATATTTTGGTGCTTCCTGGAAACCCAGTTCATGTTCTTTCATCATAAACCGTGCTGCTGGTTCTTTACAGACCTGCTGTGCAAGCACTTCTGTTCAATGCTCCTTCTCTCAGGGGACCATTAGAGAATACCCACGTCCATTCAGCAGCCCAGCAAGATTGCCCAGGAGATGCCTACAATGAAATCCAGTGAAAGGGATAATACTTTAGAGCCTTAAAACATTTTGGGTATTGATTTTCACAGAATTTTATTGCTCTTGTATCTTCTATTGAGGTAGTTTTTAAAGTGTAGTGGGTACACTGAGCAAAATATCTTTATTTGATCTGCAGGTGCTTTATGTTTCGCATTGTTTAATGTTTTTAGTCTCTACTTTCAGCATGTTAGTGGAAATATACATAGCATGTGTCCATCCACATTCACTACTGGCCTACTATTGGGGAAGAGGGGGTACAGACACAGAAAGCCCCTGCCAAATTATTTAGGAATTCTCAAATTTAACTCCAGCATTTTCTGTCACCAATGAGGCCCTAAACACAGCAATCAATAAGCCAGATTCTTCTCTCAGTTGTACTTATTATTAGGAGTAACTTCTCTAAAATTGAAACTGATTTGAGCTCCGTGGTCAACGGACAACATGCCCTGTATAAATCCAGTATCTTTCTGCCTAAATTTTTTGGTCTCTATTTTTCCTGAGGTCTCATATATTATAATTGAATATTACCCTCTTGGAGTTTATGACAACAAAGTCTTTAAATCCTACTGTATTTCCTGTAAATAATATTCTTGCATTTTTGGGTGCTGCTGATTTACTGGTTCTCTGATTATGGTCTTGTGAAAGCCACACAAAAGTGTGAAACTGACATTTACCTTGGAAATAAAAGGGAAGAGCCATCCCATTCCAGCTGAGAAGAGACTGATTTGTGTGAAGATCTGTATCTACCTTCAAAAGATAAACACTGAAAATTGCAACATCCTCACTGACAAAGGGTCATTGTTAACTATTTCAGCAATGATTGTTGCTAAATCAATTTAACATAGAAGTCAGTGAAACAGGATTATTCATAAAGTACTTACAGTAGGTTTACTTGTACTCAGAGTTTTCCAGAACAAACAGTGAAGTTTGTTATTACAAGACTATAAATGACCCAAATCATCTTTCCTTAAGGGAAATGTGAGCTAGCTGCCATCCCTAAGACACATTTTTCATCCAACAGCATTTTTTTTTTATTTTTTGTTTTTCCCCAGGAATAATGTATTGACTAATGTGCTAAATTGCTGAAACTGTAATAGATTAGTCTTTTTTTATTTTTTTTTTAAATATCACAGCCTTCCAGTCAGCTATGACTTCACATCAACAAAAACAGCTCTTGTCATTTACATACCTCTGGTGAATAAAATGAGTTTTAGAGAGAAAACCTATCACATACATCAGCCAGCTACCTTTTTTTTTATGTATCATCCTTACTGCATGAGTTTGTTCAATCAGTTTTTATGTAAATCTACACATCCATACTATTACAGCTTTAAAAAACTCATGGAGTTTGAAGGCAGGGTTACCTACTGATCAAGTCTGAAAAATCTCAACTATTAATTTTGTATATGCTCTATAACTACAGTCTGAGCTATCTATTAGAAAGATCCAGTTTCTTTCCCAGAAAATAATGAGTTTCAATTCTATATGGAGAATCTTCAAAGTCACAGAATATGGACTGTCAGTATGAAATTGTCTTTCCTGTTCAAAAATAATATCCTTATTTTTAGTTCAGAATAGACTTTTTAATAAAAGGGAAATACACACATAATTTCTGGAATGCAAATAAGAAACAAAAAACTCAACCAATACAAAAACCTCTATTTCATTGCATAATAGACATTTGTATGCTTAATTTCTTTCTTCTGTGACAAAATGAAAGCATATGATGCTGTCACATGCCAGAAATAATCAAATTAATAAATTAATTAAACCAGAATTAAATATGAAAGACTCTTGTTTTCTCCTCTGCTCAGTGCTTGAGTTCATAGTTTCTGTACAAATTGGATTTATGACCTTTCCCTTGAGCACACACCTCTTGGGTTTCTGGCTGTTATTGTACAGATTCACACGATTCTTTGCAAAATCTGGGTCACTGTACCAAGGATCATTTTCTGAACACTTCTATGTTACCTTCAAGCCCTTCAGTCTGCTCCCTTTGGCCAGATTGCTTCCTTCATATTAAATACCATGTATTTAGAACAAAACCCTAAATCAAAACTCCTTAAACAGACAGCGCAATTTTCAGACTGTAAAATATTTACCTGCCAAGCTGGTACCAAACAAAGCAGATGCATACAAACTCTTCCAGTTTGTGCAGCCCTTTGATCTGGCACACTAGCCTTTGAAAAAAACAATTTTTCAGCTACACTGGAAAAAAGGGAAGGTCTAATTTGGTGCTTTATCTTCTAGGCATGTGTTTGACAAGTATTGGCCGTCATTCTTATATGTTTCTTCATGATGCTTTCATGCATCACATCTGTAAAATACATATTTCTCAAAAATCATTATAAATTAATCTGAAATCACACAGGAAAAAAGCTAACGAGGCCTCATATCATCACATCACTGCCTAGGCACACCTCATGTGCTGCATCCATAAAACTGTGCTTAGTGTACTTGGAATATTCCTCTGGAAGAGCTCCCATCTGTTTGACACCGAGGTGACTGTTGTGGCCTGCATAAAAAGCTGATCTATGTGATCACATTTTATGAAAATGTTACCTTCCTAGAATTCCTAGACTCATATAACAATTTGTTGATACTTCAGCTGTCTACAGCAGAGACCTTTATAAATTATAGCCTTAAGACCACTTCCAACATGCAAAGCTTTTTGTTTTCTAAGGGAAATTTAAGATATTTCTCTTGAACATAAAGGAGTTCCACTACACCTAAGTTTTGTGCAGTTGCCATAGACTGAAATTCAGATCTTATTCAGTAGATCACAAAAGCAACTGATTTTGGAAAATGTAAAGAAAATAGTTCTTATTTAAAAAGAAAAAAACCCACCAAAACTGTTATAACTATGTAAAGAATTAAATAACAGGGTGTACATACAGGTTGTACTTTAACAGTTATAGAAATATAAAGGGGTAAAAGACCAAATTTCCAGTATATTCATATGAAATTAACCTATACTTGTTGTGATAAAAGGCAACTGTATAGGCTGGAAAGAGGTCAGGATGTTTTCTGACAGATTAATCTAGCCAAAAACAACCAGGTTCTAAGCCAGGGAACAGACCAGTCTGAGAATAGCTGCAGAAACAATATAAAATACTTTTTAGAGGCTGAGTGCAATGGACATGGCAATCTTCAATACCTGAAGTTTCTTCTTAACTCTTGGAGGCTAAGAAAGAAACACTCATAAAAGATGCACCAAGTTTCTCCAACACAAGAAAACTAATGTAACTTGCCATTTTTACCTGATATTGACATAAATTTATGTACAATGAATCATAATGGAAGTAATGGTCTGTTTTATTTAAAAATGGACTATGTAACTTGTCATAAATATTCTTTAGCCAATTTGAACATTACAAGTTGGGATTTGGCTGGTTTGTGAGCACTTCATATTTACTGTCCTATTCAGACTTGCCAAAATACGTGTTTACTTGATGGAAATGTGTTTTATTTTCTGTCAAAATGTGAGCTCTTATAGAGGTAAGAAAGCAGTCTCCTTTGTGTCAGAAGTTTCTTGAAGATTTTTAAAACTCCTGGGCCCTATTTCCCTTTTTCAAACAATGGAGTAAAACAGGCAGAGCTCCTTGGCAACAGGTGGAGGGCAGCAGCTCCATCTGGAGATGTGGAAATGGATGTGATGTGATTGCAACAGCAATGCAAAACTGCTGGACTTAACTAATATCCAAAAGGAAATGTTGCCAATAATTCCTCAAAACTGATGACTCTCCAATACCATTTCTCCTCTGTCTGTTTATTGACTGCTATCCCTCTCCCTGGAAAGGCTTAAGAGAGAACAAAGTGGCCAGATAATTAATTCAAAGTCCAACAGTTCTTTTTCTATGTACTCATACAATGAAATACAGACAGACAAATAAAAGAATCCATCTCTGCAATCATCTGAAACCTATTCCATTATGGTTTTATTGTATCTAATGATTTGTTAATGATATATTTGACATGATGAAAACACCTATCTATAATTTGAGACTCACTGTGTGGGATTAGAGAACAGCCTAAGGGGTAATGTCAGATAGGACTGAGTGTCTTCAAGATCCACATCTGAAAACCTCCAAAACTCTTGAGCTTCTACTCAAATGCAGATTATTAAAGCCAAGCCTAATATCTGGAAATCCATTGGCTGCCAGAGATATGAACAGGTATCAAAACTGCAAAGCAGGCACATTTATGAGACTTTGGTACTTTCATGCAGGCTCTGATAATGCACAGAGTGGCAAATGCAGCATTTTCTAAATGAAGTTATTGCGTTGCTGCACTTTGGCTGTTATTAAAGGTACCTTGTAAAGCTTCCACAAAATTTATTGTAGGTGTTTTCCATATGAGTATGTTTGAGGAATTGTGAAAGTGTAGCTTATGGTCTTTTTTGCTGATTGCATATTTTCAACTAATTATAAGAAAACTGATATATGCTTGAGAATCAAAATGGAACTAGAAAAGTAACATCTTACTTCACACTTTGGGTTTTGACACATTCAAATTCATCAAGCTGAAAATACCTCATATTCCACTGGGTGTCTCTTACTTCAAAAGAATCTGCATCCATGAATTTTAGTTTTATTAATAAAATAAATAAATTAGATCAGTGATCTAAGGGTCCTTGTTCTCTCCCGCTTCCATATTTTTCTTATTCCATAAATCGATGTAGTATTTCTTATTTAATCATTTTAGACTTCAAAATGGAATTGCTCTTATTATTTGCTTAAAATTATCAAATAAGAAATTTGTTCTATAAGGAACAGGATACTCAAAGAAATAATTAATGATTTACCTCTTTTGTTACTGCACAATTTTTGAGGAGTAAGAGGCTTTTAAATGGAAAGCTGACTATATCTCAGAAGTGGTTTTTCATTAGCTGATTGCTTAAGATAAGTTTTTAGATTTTATAAAGTAAACCATTTGGCACTGCAATAGGGTCAATGGCGTTCCTAACTCAGTAGGGAAAGCCCAAGGTATGAGAAGTGAGAAAACACAGGTTTAAAATGCTGTCTTGAAAAATTCATCATCATTAATGCTTGAGAAAGATGGGCATCTGGAGAGATGTCCCCACAAAAATTATGTGGAAATTGCTTTTATATAGGTTTGAGTGATTTTTTTCACCTAATCTTATTTGTGCTATTCCCATTGGGAGATGGAGAAAAACTGTAGTGCTCAATCCATCTACCAGCATATTCTCCTGTAATAGGATTGCTGCAGTTTCTTCTAATGCTCTTAAGTATTCTCCACTTCCTGACTAGCACATTAAATAACTTAGAAATATAATTTAATCCAGGTATTTAGCTGACAATTTGGGCTCAACTGCAATGTAAAGCTAATTTGAATATAGTTAGTGAATTGGCTGAATTAGAGCATATGATTTTCAAAAAATGCATAAGCTAATTCAGAACACTGAATTTCAGGCAGGACTGTTTCACCTGTGTCTGCTATGGCTGAGACTGTAATAGGCCAAAGCAAAATAAGCATTAATATGCACATGAAGAATATTCTTCCCATTCTTGACAAATATTTTAATAATTTATGACAGCATGTTAATTGTTAAGTGGCAGGGATTTCATTAGTAGCCACATATAGGTCAGAAGGACAAAAAAAAATATACATGAGCAAGAAAGGAGCAATTGCAGCCCAGACAAACAAAAAATCCTGGGCTGCATCCAGAGCAGTGTGGGCAGCAGGGTGAGGGAGGTGACTCTGTCCCTCTGCTCAGCTCTGCTGAGGCCCCACCTGCAGTGGGGCATTTCTGCAGGACCAGAAAAACAGGGACCTCTTGGACCAGGTACTGAGGAGGGTCACAAAAATGATCAGAGGCATGGAGACAGGCTGAGAGAGTTAGGATTGTTCAGCCTGGGGAAGAGAAAGCTCTGGGGAGATCTTAATGTTGCTTTTCAGTACTTATAGGGGGATTACAAGAAAGATGAAGACAAACCCTTTAGCAGAGTCTGTTTTAGCACAAGGGGCATTGCTTTTAAAGTAAAAGACTATCGATTTAGACTAAATATAAGGAAAAAAAAAATTACAATCTGGTGGTGAAACACTGGAACAGGTTGCCTGAAGAAGTGATAGGTGTCCCCTAGAAACATTCAGGGCAAGTTTGGATGGGGGTCTGAGCAACCTTGACTAGTGAAAAACAGCCCTGTCTGGAACAAGAGGATCTTTTAGGTGCCTTCCAACCTAAATTATTCCAGGATTCTGTAACAAGACTGAAAGGCAATTCTGCATGCATATACATATAAAATCAATGTGCTGCACTGCTTTCTCTGCATATTTGTATACTGCAATGCCTATTTACAATGCTTATTTCAAACCATAATTGCTCAGTGTCCACCTGCAAAGGACCAGGTGTCATGCAGTGTTTATACTTGCAGCTGCTCCTCTTGAGAAGTTATTTTTCATCACCAGCACCTGCATTCACAGATGTCTAGCCAGTAAATAATTTTTGCTCATCCTGCACAGGACAACTTGAAAAATATGTTATTGTAAGTAAGTTCCGGAATAAGCATAATACTTTTCTGAAAGTGGATTTTTCAGTCATCCCTGGGAATTGAGGTACAAAAAAATCTACCAGTCTGGATTTCATGAGAGGACAAAGAATGCTTCTGAGGTACACACTATAACTCTGCTTTCTGTTTGTCTGCAGATACCTTTACAGATAAATAAAAAACACATGCTACAACTACATGATACACTATAGTGTATAGCATTATAATATATAGACATAGTTGGTTCACCAAAAAAATCTAGTTTAGGTTTATTTTATCTTATAAAATATAGACTTAGTATAGGGAATACAGGGTTTTTCACATAGTGTATGGACACCTAAAATGTTACACAATGCATTTCTAATTAATTTCTTGGGACAAAAGGTTGGTCTACATGCCAGTTGCACTCTGATGATTTTAATTCAACTTATCTTGTTAATTCCATATCCTCTTTAAAACAGTTTCCAACCACTGAGTTGAAAAATAGATTAAAAGAACTCAGGATATTAAAACAAAACCCTAAATATTTATCTACTTTGAATGATTCTTTCCTCCAGGAAAATAAAAAAAAAGGTGTGGGGGGGAAGATAAAAAGTAACAAGTATCCTTTCAAAGAAAAACAGTAAAAAAGAAAGTAGATAATTTCTTTTTATACACACAATTAGTGGGACTGTGAGTGTCTTCTTTCTGTTTCCCAATAAGCCCACTTGCAGACAGTATGGAAAAGTAGAACTGAAAGAAGACATTTCATGGATATTTTGCAGACACAATGAAAATGTGATGAATCCTTCTTGACAATATTGCATCACATACTTGGACAATTATTGACAGTTTGATTCAGATCCTTGTTCTGAATCCACCAGAGTACATTCCATTTGCATGACAAAAATGTATTGGGTATCAATAGCAATAAAGTATAGCATGTCCTTTAATGTATACATGTAAATGAACTGCTTTCATATTTAAAACCAGGATCTGAAAGGAGGCCTGATTTCTTTGCTTAGTGTTTAAGATATTCATGTGTAAAGTAGCATTCTGCTTTTTCTGAGATAGCTTATCATATAGTGGCTGAAGTATTTTCCTGTGGAAGATAAATGAATAAAACTTCCCTTAAACTAAGGAAAGAGTATTCCATCAAACATCTCCAATATTACAGCTAAGTGACATACTGCTTTAATACAACAGTACTAGAACTCTCATTGAGGAATAGGTGATGACTTACCCTTTGCTCCTCTTGATCAAAAAAAAAAAAAAATAGTCCAAATGTGTATTTTTTTATTTTTTTTTTAATTCATGTATGGTTTAACCATATGGCTAGCATATAAACTACTGAAAAATACAGTGATCCCTGTCCTGCTATAAAGTCAAAACCTCAGCATGCTGCTACTCAGAAAACTGCTCTGTAAAATCTGCATTATGAGGCTCTGTATTTATTGCCTCAGGAACTGCAGACAAAGTTTTTTAGGTATTTCCAAAGCGTCAGTCCTGGAAGCCATGAGAGCTGCTTTGATTTCTTTCTGACTCATACAGTAACAGAAGTATTAAAGGCCCTGTCAAACCAAGTCTACTGGGAGCACCTTTCTCTCTTCAATTTCTGCCTCTACTCTAAAGCAGGAAAGTATAAAAATGAGGACAGAATATGGTGCTGCAGCTGAAAATTTGCTTAAATCCTCAGACTGTAAAACAAAACATGACTCATTTTTCCATAGACATTCATTGTTCAATATTCCAATGATGACCAAAATCTCATTTTCATCACTTATATGTTCAGCTCCAAATGGTTATGAACAGGTATATTAGGTTTCAAAAGAAACATTTTCTGATGATTTAGTATGAGGATTCACACAACAAATACTACCTGAAAAAATCTATCTGTAAGCCTAGCGACTGGAAGAAGTAGAATATCATCACAAATACTTTTATTAATGCTTTATGGGTCATAAATATTGACATATTTTTGTCATTTGTGTATACTACAATTTCATATTGAGCTTTTTCCCTAGGCTTTAAGGCTCCTTTAAGGCTCATCAGATGATCAATAGTATAATCTTAATCACCAGTAGTGTTAAACAGAATTTAGAGGCTACACAAGAACCCAGACACAACCCATGGTGAACATCTCAAGCAGAGAATAATGTGAAGGCATCAAGGTGCCTGACATGGTCTGGAACAATGAAATAGATCTGAGAAATGTGGTGTCCTTCCTTTTGCATCTCACAACACAAAGGATTCAAGATCAGAACAAGAACAGAGAAGCAGCTAAGAAAACCAGAGAGGACAAGCATGCAGTTGAAGTGGATGGAAGTTAAAATTACCTGTAAGGAAGCAATTTTTAATCTGACTAGATCCAGAAGGATTAGGAGATTGAACAAAATAGCTGGATCAGAAAGGAAGTGTGAACTATAGAATCTAAGGTGGGAAAAATCCCTCAACATGTGTATTTGGGTAAAATTTGCTTTTACAACTATAACTTACATACAGTATGTACCATATATGCAATGTGTAGTCAGAAACAGTCAGGTTTGAGGTTTAGTCTGACTGAAAAGGTCTGGAATAAGTGGCTAATCTGAAATTAGTTATCACCATTTCTGCTTAGAGGTGATGCCTTGCTACTTTCAGGTCAACAGAACAGTGATTTCCCTTTGCCTGTGTCAGTAGACCTTGCTCTGGGAAGACTGTTGATTCACAGAAAGGCTGCAGCCTAAGGAGTCTCATGTCATCATACTTCTTTTATTATATATATTTTAGGTCAATTGAATAGAATGTATCATTAACCCACAATACACCAAAACATGCACTGAAGTTGGAAAGCAGATTGAGTTGTTCGAAGGGAATGTAAATTCACTCATGTTTGAATAAAAGCACCTGCTAAAGCACTCTAAGAAAAATGTGTTTTGCTTTTCATTCTTTCTCTTCTCCATTGTCCAGCTTCCCAAAGTTATTACATTTGTTATCTATATTGTCAACAGTTGTTAAAACAGACACATAGGAATGGAATTTATCATGCTCTCAATATGCTACAAGAATTAAACAATAAGAGATACTTTGCCTTTTTCCAGGGTCTTTGTCATTCTGATGTCAGCATTAAACCATCTGAATTAATAGATATGCAAGCTAAAACTAATTTGCATGATAAACACATCATCTATCAGAGTTTAAAATTTGTATTAGGAACTCTAACATGTACATGACAAACAATTATTTTGTTTGTGTTGGAAATCAAAAATATAAATTTCATCTCTTTTTTTTAATGGATTTTGTGCTTTGTCAAGGCCATAAATGAAGAATGCTAGACACAGAAGATATTGGTATTTATGTTCTCTTCCATCTATCTTTATACAAATGTGAACTCAGTAATCATAAACACTCTTACAATTTTGTTCTCATTTATTCCACCTTTATGAAAATCTGTTCCCATGGAATTCAAAGTAAAACAAATTAATTATATTGACATAAAGTCCTAGAAATATGGCAAACCATCTCACACTTTCCTGAGATCTGATAGACCTAGACATCCCTACTGCCCTAATTCCTTAGGGGAAAAAACTTAATTTCTTAGGCATTTTTTATCATCCTTGACATAGTGTCTCCATAAAAGAAGAAATGTATCCTATATGAATTTTTAAAGAAGAAAAGTACACTGGAGTTGAACAATTTCTCAGAAGTTAAGATTCTCAGCCACTGAATTACTACTTTTTACCACTAAAGTATAATCTCCCCTTACCATATTTCTTATTCACTTCTTTCACCTTACCATGATCAAGTTAACTTTCAGCCATACAGAAATTTTACTTAAAGTGGTTTACGTTACCATATGCCTCTTCCAATGTTTAACCATTTTGAAGCAAATATATCACCTTGAATCTTAATGAAATATATAATAAATAAATATATAATTTCTTTCTCCAGAAAGGAGTCACTTAGAATTGCAAGATGCAATTTTATTGAAACTTGAATAAATTAACCATGGTTTCATTTTGCACTGTTATCCACTATAGAAAAGTTTATATGAACTTTATAAGGGAAACTTTCCTTGTCTTTTTGTGCAGTTCTGCGTTTTGTATAAAACCTTTAATTGCTGCACTTAATGAATCTTTGTAGTATAATGTTATTCATCGATTGTTTATGCTTATAGGCTTTCCAAATTGCAAAGTAAAACCCATTAACTTGAGCTAGAGCTAGTAATGAGCATAATTTAGATTAAACACACTTCATTTCAGACCTCAGGTGAGGGAAGAATATGCACAGTCAGCTCCTGTTGCACATCTGATGAGTGGTAACTCATTAAAATGAAATTATTGTTGACTGTGTGGCAAGACCTGAGGGAATTCTTTCAAGCAGTACCTGGCAGTAACCCTTTGCATACCTCTTTAATTTGATAAATAGTTTGAAATAATCTAAAAGGGTTACTGAACAATGTTGAGCATAAGCAAAATTGTAGAAAAAATTCAGGAGTGGAAATGGAATAAGAATATTTTTTTCCAAAGAGAATATATTTAGACATTCATGGAGTACAGCTGATTTTTCCCCATTACCAGACAACTCTGTGAAAACATGAACTTGTTACTATATGTAACATCATGCCACATAGCTCAATGATCTATTACCTCTTTAGAAACAATAAGATAGACCATTAATATTTTATGTAGTAATCTTTCAAGAAATTACCTTATAAAGACAAAACTTTATAACTTCAGAATAAAGACTCTTGCAATCCACTTTAAATATTCTGTGGAATCTGTAACACGTCTAGTAAATTTAGCTGTCCCTGACCCAGAACACAGATTGACACTTGCAGTAGAATTGGCAGATTTTTCTGGTGATTTTAAAGGTTCTCATTTGTGGTAAAATGTGAGGGATTTTCAGGGATTGATTAAGAACTCTGTGTAGTACCTGTACAAACTTACTTGATCTAATATGCCTTTTCTTTGCAGGATAACTCCCAATTGTTAAAAGAGTAAACAAATATCATATTAAATTGTTTCTCTATGTTTTTGGTTTTGATTTTTTTGGGGTTTTTTTCCATAAAATATGCAGTTATGCAATGAAAGGGATAAAAATTGAGGAGAACTCCATTTGGATTTGATGTGGGTAAACTATCAGAACCCTTTTTTCTTGAACAAGGGATTTATTTATTCCTTTGAGCTTTTTTTTTTTCACCCTTGACCTCATTCCTATATTGGTCCTCCTGTAACATTCCCCCAAGTTTTAGGACTCAATTTATCTTCAATTTAGACACTTGTGTACTACATATTTCATTCCTTTATTTTTGGGGGTTTTGTCTTTCCTTTTTTAAGAAGGGTACTGGCAACAAGTGGCTTCTAAGGTTCATTCAGTCACATCCCATTCAGCCCTTACATTCTTTGTGCCTTTCCCAGCGTACTTCATGCCAGACAGAAACTGGAGAGCCAGATAAACTCAGCAGGTCTTGCTGGGAATGTGAGATGAGTAAGAAGATACTGGTACGTCTGCCAGATTTATGGCTGGGGTTCACTTCAGGGAAATTATTGTATCTCGGCCAGGGTAGTCAATCCAGACTTCTAACACACTCTTCCTGCATAAATGTTCCTCATGAACCCAATTCCCAGTGTTTTCCAGTGGGCAAATCCTGTCAACCCATTGAGTGGAATGTCAGTAACAATGATTGTTACAATAAACTTCCATCTCAAGACTGAAACACATCACTGCTCAGCATACAACATGTAGATCAAAAATTTAATAAAATCAAAGTTGTGTTATTGGATTGAAAAATCTCTGACATGTCATAAATATATTCCTTGTAATAAAAAATTAGATATAACCTATATTCCCATAATAAGAAGGAGTATCTTACTCTGGAGAAAGCACAGGCCAAAATTTTTCTAGGATGCTTTTCTTGAGTATCCATTTGATAAAGTCTTCTCTCACCAAGACATAGTTATATGATAAAAATACTTTTGACAAAATAAATATGCTTAATAAATATGTGATTTATTTTTGCCAATTTCTTCAAAATTAGTGATGTTTATTCTGCACTTTAATGCATAGATATTGGTTATAAATTCACATTAAGGAAAAATTCTTTTCAATCAAAAAGAATAGTCTAACAATATAAAATATGCCAGCTTTCAGTGTTGGTGTTTCAGAGACAGACTGATATATATTTTTGTGTAGAGACTTTTTTTTTATAGTACTCAAAAATTTAATATTTTTGGGAATACTCTGTAAAATTATATTAGCAATGCAGACAGAGATACATCAAATATATGATTTCTTGTCTGTAGGAGTTTAGAGTCTAAGATATGGGCTTGTAATGCCCCATTTACTTCTGAACTTAGTACTATAGGCTACTTTTCTAGTCAGTGGAGCACAGTGAGCACTTTGTGGAAATAATCTGCTCAGACCTAAAATGGCTTCACTGAACCAATCTAAAATTATTTATTTTAGAGAGAGATTGTAGGGAAACTATGGAAAAAAAAAATTTACATTTTTCTAAGTGTTAATGTCTATGGTTTATACATAAACTTCTGTAGTCTATAGGAAAATGATTTTATACTGTGTTTCTAATGTACCAGTCTTGGTGTGAAATCTATTAGAGATATTAAGTCTTAAAAGAGAATTAAATCTGAAATTTAAAGTCAAATTAATGCAGCAATTTTATTTCAGATGCATTTGCTTTTGAAATTTTGATTGAAACACTTCATGGTCTAAATATATGCATGTATGAGAAAGGAAATATATATATATATAAAGATGAAAATGTGAAAGCATGAAGGAAATGTTTAGCCTATATATATGTGTATGTGAAGGAATTATATCTATATAAATATGAACTAGTCTATATATATTTAGTGTACATCTCTCCTTTATAACCATTGACCTTTGGCAAATCTGTTTATATCAGCCATTTGGTTTCATCTGTATGAATTATGTAGCAACTGTTTTTAAATATAACTAAATTTAATAGGATACTTATTGTAGAATAATTATGTTCCAAATGTTTATTGAAAACATGTATGATTTACAGAGCTCTGATGATTTTTTTGAAAAACTGTATCTGTGAAGTTTCAATGAATAGTTGTTTAAAATCAGACATTGGATTTTCATAAACATTACTTCCAAGCTCCATATTAAACGTATTCAAGCTGTGACTGAGTCATCTCCTTTATATTTTACAGATGGAGAGTACTGCATATTTTCCTGTGACCAAGATGTGTTTAAATTATATAGACAATTCAAGCAGGATAATAATTCTTACATTAAATGTTGATAATTTACAGTAATTACATGATTGTTTTTCACACATATAATAGAAATTCTAGTTAACACATTCATTATCTCTCATTAATTATACCACAGGCTGAATAAATACACTGAAAATAACTATGACACACCTGTTCTGGTTTCTGTCCAATGGTGCACTACACTAAGTTATACTCTGGGCAGATATAAAAATTCAGACAGTTAAAGTTTACAAACATCCAAAATTGGATAGAAAGGTACATTTAATATCATTAACATTGAAATTCAACTGATTACATGAAGAGATGAAATACAGGTTTGTTGCTCTTTACCATACTAATAACTTCCTTAATAAAACAGACAGTGATTCCTTGAAATGAAACTTCTGTTGTCACTTTATCAGAAGAAAACACCTTATTAATTCAATTTTATTTGGCTTCTGTAAAATTTCTTACAGATGCTATTCTCACATAATGAGAAACTATTTCCTAACCTTATGTCCTTTTCCAATCTTTCAATACATTTTATTTCTCTAAGTGCATGAAGAGATAAAAAAAAATATGTATGAAGAAAACCCAACAGCACATGTAAAACTGTACATAATTGAGTTTATTATTATTATTGGTTTATTGCATTTAAATTACTATATTAAGCAGATTCTTTAAAGAAAGAGAGACAATGTTGTTCTGACTGCTTGTATTACCTGATTAGTCAAATGCTCTTCAGTACAATTTGTAAATAGTAATACATGGAATTGACGTTAATTCAATAATTGTGTCGGCAAAGAAATTACTGATACAGTATGTGTAGCTATTCTTTAATTTTTCCATTTAAATTTCTCCAAGTAATTCTTTAATTATATTTTTTCTCCAAAAAGATTGATATTCTTTCAAAATAAAGACAAACATGATGTAAAAGATAAGCTGATTTCACCTTATAATTGCTTATAAACAATTATTTATTAATAAGGCTTCCAGATATAATTTAAAACAAAGTGTAAGGGAAATAAAAAAATCTGCTAAGATTACCAAGTTAGGTACAAAGCTCTAATAAACTAGGAAAGCAGTAAGGTAAGTAAACTGGGAAAAGTCACTCCAAGATTTAAGTGTAGAAAAAGTTTGCAATTTCTCCAAAGGAAACATGCCCAGAATATCTGGAGGTATCACCACAAGGAGGGAGCACAGTGGAGAGGAGGGCTCCAGGCATAACTCCATGAATCATCTCAAGGAGGATATTAGGAGTGAGGAAGGAATGCTACACATGAGAGATCAGGAAGTGCATCAAAAAAGATTCATTACAGAGGAATAAAGATCAGTGGCAAGTGTTTCTTTAATGGTAAATGAGAGCCAGAAAACAAATAGAATAGTTCAAAGCTAGGATTGGCAAATTTTGAAGTAGTTTTTTGATAAGATCTACTAATAACCTTTTGGTCTCTGTGTCCAATGAGAATGTATGATGTGGGATTTAAACCAAGCTGGTTGATAGAAATGAAGATGGAAAAGTGAAGTTAAATAATTTTTAAAAAACCAAACAACTTGAAAGACTGTGGCTGATGGCCCCAACAAAGAGAAGCCAAGCACCCACACAGCCACTTAATCTCTTCACCTCTGTAGTGGATTGACCCTGTCTGGATGCCAGGCACCCACCAAAACCTAACACCCCCCTCCACAAGGGGACAGGGGAGAGAAAATATAACGAAGAGTTCATGGGTTAAGATAAGGACTGGGAGAGAACACTCTCCAAATACTGTCATGGGCAGAACAGACTCAAGTTGGGGATATTAATTGAATTTATTACTAACAAAACCAGAGCAGGACCATAAGCAGTAAAATAAATCTTAAAAACACCCTCCTCCCACCCCTCCTTCTTATCCAAGATCTACCTCTTCCCCACCAGCAGTACTGGGAGACAGGGAATGGGTGTTCCAGTCAGTTCATCCAGAGTTGTTTCTGTTGCTGCTCAGGGAGAGGAGTCCCTCTCTTGTTCCAGCCTGGGGTCCCTGGAATGTCCCAATTCCAAATACCCAATACCCAATATCAGTACCTTTTATACACTGTATATATCGGGGTGTATATACATACACACCAATGAGCCAAAAAAAAAATACAAAAAAGCTCTATTGTTTTCTACTGCTTTCATTTTTTGTTTCCAATAAACTGAATTCAACACACACTGGAAAATAAAATTCCAGAATTCCAACAACTCTTGCCCAATATCTTCAGAAAAATATTTGCTCTTGTTTGCAAAATAAATTTAACTGCTACTTTTCTCCAGACCCTTTTATAGTTTTGGCCTACAGAAGTTTTCTTACACCTAGAATGGCCAGGGGTGAATAGGTCAATCCTTCAAACTCAATGGGCACATTCAACATCTAAAGAGAAAAAGACTATTAAGAATTCTTGAAGAAATTGGAGTATTTGTAGAGGTGAGTTGTTAGACAAGAGGGAATTCTGTTACATGTTCTCAAATTCTGCAAACATTAGAGGACAATCTAATGGCTCCTCTTTTACGAGGAGGTTGCTGAGGTAACCTGTGCAAGATAGATTTGATGTTTACTTTTGGTAGAAGTCAAGCCATGAGGCCTGTAAAAAGAATTATGATGTTTCAGCCATTTTAGTATCAACAGAGTTGCTGTATCTATTACCTTGGCTTCTTTGATGGAAGCTTGAGGGCTTCTGTTACGAACTTCCTCATATTTCAAACACCGGGTGAGCACACAGCAACTGTGGATTTTCCCCATCTGTGTATTTTCATTTGCAACAGAAAGAGAACTCTGTTTTCTGGTTCACCTACTGAAGAAACAAAATTTAACTAATGGAAAATGCTGCTAAATGGACACATGGAGGAACTAGGGCTTTTTGGGAAATGTGTAGATTTAATTATAATCTCTCTCAGAAACTCTAAGTAGAACTATGAAATGATCAGGTCTTCCTTTCTTTCTGTCATATTATAACTTCTAACATGATCTGACAAATTCTTTGAAGTGTTTAGGTCTCTGCAGAGCACTTGGTTTCAAGAAAGGGCTTTGCTAAAGGATTCAAAACTAGTCAAATGAAATAATTGCATTTTTAGTTCAAGGTAACTTATGCTAGGAGAAATACTTGTCACCAAATATGAATTCAGAAAGATAGTTGTACAACTCAATAGTTATATTTATATTTATTTCATCAGGGAAGATTCAAGAAGAAAGCACTTGCTTGAAAGAGAATCCCTTGGGATTCAGATGTCTCCCACTGAAATACTTCACCTACATTTAAAGAGAGAATTTGGCATGGTAACATGAAAAGTGTTAACTGTATGGAAAATTATAATCTTTAAGACAGCAAATACCCCTGATGTCATCATATATCAAGTCAAGTAAACAGGGAGAATCTGAGGTCCTCAATAGGACTCATAAATAAGATTTGCATACAAGTACGAGTGTAGTTTGGAAGCTTGCATAATAATCCATGCTTAAAGAAAAAGTTTATTTTTGGTCTGTTAAAATATATTCTTTTTCCTAGTTGCTAATAAGAAAAAATACTTAAAAATTTATATTGATATTTAAATCCTCAAGTTTACTATATATGCTTATTATACATGCAATTCTCTTTCTAAATCCAACCCCCTTTTTATCAGTACTGTAGGAAGCTTACTAAATAGAAAAGATAATTAATTTGTTTTTGTTTCATTTTGTTTGAATTTCAAGAAAACACTGCATAAAATTAATTTACTCAATAGAAACAAAACCGTAAACTCACAGGATGCAATGCAGGAGGTCAATAATACAGGGAAGTTGTTTTGTTCTTGCAATCAATCATCTGGTCAACCACCACATGACCAAAACACAACTTTTTATTTACCTGCTTCCTCATTTTCTACTACATAATATCTTTAATTACAGCTTTTCATTTTTAAAAAAGGCAGGTAAACTCTTTTTATGGGTAGGATATATGACATTGTAATGTCCTGGTCAATGTCCTTGGAAAACAAAATCCTCCCTGGATAATATTGTTATTCTGCTTTTGTTTGAATCTTTCTGCTCTTTCCCTTTTCCCTTATGTATTTAACATTTACAGCAAAGAGCAATCAATATTAGGTACTTAAATGGATGACTTAAGGCCTTTTCATTCTCTAATCATTGTCTCTGCTCCAGTAAAAATGTTAAAAACATGATTTACTTCATCAAATAATTAGGCTAAAATTTTTAAAATAGAAAACTACCTAGTGATACCGTGTTCTATAGTCCTCTTGTTCACTTCATGAATGAAAATAAAAATAGAGTATTAAATGAAGAGTAATAACAGTCATTGATCTTTCTGTTTAGAGTTGCTCCATGCTGAATCCATTAAATTTTATACTTTGAAATTTCTTTAGTGGATTAAACACACACCAGAATAAATTAATATTGCAGTTTAATTTATTAATTTATTATTTTATTAATTAATTGAGAGTACAATTCTTTGCATGTTTTTGGCAACTAGTTCTTTTGACTTCATAAAATAATAACTGAAAATGATAGTGAAGGCAAAGAAACAAAGCAAAGAACCGGTATTATTGTGAAGTGAATTCTGTCACTTTTGGTCATAAAAAGTGACATTTTTATCTAATAAAAAAATATTTAAATTGAACATTCTTTTCCTATACAGCTGTCCCTCCACATAAGGAAAGACTGATGATTCTTCTCTGCTTGCATCAGTCCCTGGTCCAATCCCTGGGACATGGCTGGGATCACACAATGGAGGGAGAGTTTCCCCTGTGACTAACGTTTATAATCTGCCCCAGTTCCACCCTGACTAAGCAAATGCAGGCTCTGTGTATTACTGAGGCCTAAGATGCCCCAGGATCTGTGTTAGGAAACGTGTGCAGGAAGCATGCAAACAGCTAATCCCAAATCATTCTCAGTGAATTGCTCAAAAGGAGCTCAGTGACTCAAGCCCTTCACTTTTCCTGTTCAAATGTTTATGGCTGGCCTTGGATAACTTCCCTCCTCCTTTGATTTATGATGTTACTGCTGTTAACATGCTGGTGTTACTACAGGTCTCTCTTCTGGCATTTCTCCTTGGCATAAAGCAGTACTTTGTGTATGGAAAAAAAGACATTGTCCCTTTCATTTCGGGCCTTTGTTGGTTTGAGTGGAACCTCACAGCTCTAGCACAGGAATGGACCTTCTTTCTGGCCACTGCCAGATGCATCTGTGAGCATCAACAAATAGATTACAAATGGAAAAAAATCAGGAAAGAAGTCAGAAAGCCAGTGTGATACTATAGCAATTGTACGAGTGTGTTAACGAAAATAAAATAAAACATTTTGGTCCTAATTGAGTCAGAAAAGATACATGCAAAATGCATGTTTTATTCTCATTTAAATCTTCAATGTAAGGCTTAAATAATATTTTAATAATCCTGCTTCCCAGTAGGGGTTCTCTGAATAGATAAAAACTTTCTGCTGCATGAGACAAAGTACTGTAAACTGAGTAATACCTCTCAGTATCCTGCATCTAAGACTAGCTAAACAAACTACATTCCCATTATGTATGTTAATGATGGAAAATAGAAGTTGAGAGAACTGATAGTTTTCTCTCAGTCTTTTGTAACAGATGTAGTAATTTAAAGTATGTCTTGTTAAAGGAAATATTTTCTAGTTGTTCTTTTGTTTATAAAAGTTTCTCAGACATTACAAATAATAAATAAAAAGCAAATAGGCTGAAAATTGATCTACACTTACAGGTTATGAGTGCAGTTTTTATGAATTTTATTTTTCACACACTTTAAAGACTGCCATTAGGGTGAACACAGCTTTCAGAGCTGAAAATGTTGTATTTTGCAATTACACTTCTACACATGAAGATAATAAAGCTGCTTTGTCAAGAATTGATAAAAAAAAAATCAGTTGTGTAATCTTTCAAAGAAAATCTTTTCAAACAAAGCCTTCTAAAACAAAATTTGATGTGTTTCAATTCAGTCTCTATGTCTTGTCTTGAGCTCATAATCAGTAGGCTGAGTTAATTCAGGTATGGACAAGTAAACTGAGTCCCAAGTGGCATGCCTGATTTACAAAGAAAGAGAGATTTTGTGGAGCTACAAAATACTTTCCAGATCTAGTGCTGGTGGAATTTATATTGTTTCCTTAACAGGTCAGAGTTGGGGTGCCAATCTCATGATCAGTGCTTTTGTGGTCATTGTTAATAATTCAAAAGTTTTTTTTTTTTCCTTTTTTTTTCTCCAATTGTTTCATTCCACCCAAATTCTTATGATATTTGGATTGGTTCAGATGATTTCTTCACCTAACCCATTTGTTTTCAGAAATATTCAGGGTAATTAGAAGAAAAAGAGACCTATAGACAATTGGTTGTACAACTGGTGCAGTGCCACTAAAACAGATAGTAGCATATTCCTCATCTTCATGATTTGTTTGCATTTGTAAGAGAAAAGGTTAAATATTTTTCCCCTATGAATAGATAGTAGTCTGCAAGCATTTAATAACCCTTCTGGCTAACTGGCTTAGATAACTGAAGTCCATTAAAGCTGTTGCCAACAGTTCCATGCACAGTCAAGTTTTGTTGATCGGAGCAGATGAATCATTAATAAACTAAGGAATCCAGCAAAAAAATGAAAGTACAACCAGCTGGTAACTAATGCCTGGCTGATCTACAGTGTCTGATGGGTCTGTGGGCTTGTTTTGCTGGTATAATTCAATTGTAGTGTAAGACACTGCAAGAATAAGGAGTATCACCAGTACCTTGGTATCTGTGACCCACATAGTGTGATTAAGGTCTGCATTATATACAGGAAGTTATACTGGATACTCACACAGCTTTATATAAATCCAATGATGTGCTTAACCTTTCAGAAGTCCAGCTTTATATAACAGCACAGGATATATATGCTGCTTACTACCTTAATACATAAAAGTATGATGTCTGCACTCTGTAACATATGTCCTCGAAGATCTGAAGTTTCCTGATTTTAGGGTGTATCACATTGTATTTTCTCCATGCAAACTCCATCTGCTGCTGAAGCAACCCTTTATAACATGTCCTGGACATGGCCTGGAGACTTGGCCAGAGTCTATTTCTGCTTGGAGCTGAAATAAACAAGGTTTCCTTTCTCTGAACAAAATGATCTTTTATAAATGTTTTTTCTGCCAGATTCTGAGTCTTGTTCCTTGTCCAGTGTGTTGGAGATCAAGGGAGGAAGCTTTCCCCTGTCAATAGATACTCCTGCTGTTTTGTCAGCTCACCAAAGAAAGGTAGAGTCAGTACAAAATCAAAGTTTACAACAATCATGTCCATGACAAATACTGAATTTCCTGCTACTTGCTGTGTACTCTGGGATATGGCAGCAAGGATAGATGTTTGTCCTTAAGAGATGGAAATGAACTGAACTGAACTACTATTCTACTCCCTTGTATTTTAACTTTTCTGGCTAGATTAATATCGTATTCCAAAGGTTATTCAGGATGAGGGTATTACATGTCATTTTCTCAAACAATATCAAAATATTAATGCTGTATTCACTTTTCATCATCATAATTTCATAAGCATTACCTCTTCTTTAGATTAAAATTGCCACTGTCTTTCTCTCTCTTTTATGGTAAAGTTGCCTGTTAGCAAATCCACCAAGAAATGAGTAACAGTCTTGAGTTAAGGTCCCTGCCTGAGCTATGGAAGGAATTGGAGAAGGAAAGGGAAATTAGCCTATTTACAGTGTGCTTTTGTCACTAACACACTGGCCCAAGTTCCATTATTCTTACTACAATTTATTATTAAATGATAAAATAGAGTGGAAAGTGACAAATGTCCTGGCTATACTGTTACAGAACTGTGCTTTCTCAGAAAATACTATTCCATCTTCATGCTTATCATCACCTAAGGTATTCCATTCTGTTCCAGTTTCTGGAACTAGATTTTATTTCCATTCAAGGTGAGAACTTAAAAGAAAGTGAGATAATGTCTCCAGCCATGACCCAAGAACAACAGCCACTGTTCGAAAAATAATTTTAGGCTCAGTAAAAGACATTTTATTTAATCTGAATATTTCATCTGAAAAATAATCCTGAAGCTGGAATTAAAAAGAATCCTGGACAATAAAGAATGCTATGGCTATTTAAGGAATATATTTTTTAAATTTACTTGACTCTTGAGTCCAAATAATGTCAGTGGTATAAAACCTGCTAACAATCAGCATTTTATGATCCCAGTCTGCCCCATTTTCCTTTCATAGTATGGTAAATGTTCTGATACTTTAAAGTTAAAGTAAACTCTTTTCACTTATGAAAATGAGCAAAGGAAAACCTAGGTTAAATATCAAGAGGCGTTTTGGCAGTGAGGATGCCATGCTCTTCCCTGCCTTATGGAGCACTTTTTAGCACAGCAGGCCTATAAAGAATCCAGTATGTAGAGAAAAAGAGAATGATCATTCCTGGGGATATTCCTTGGGCTAGGGATGTGTAAATGGGCAAGTGCTGCCCACTCAACACACTATCATTTATGTTTGAAAGATATCAAGGATCTGGATGTGCAGTGAAGATTATGTTTTGTATTCCCTGTTCCATATACACATTTCTGCCTCAGTGCCACACAGCAGATACTCCTGTATGCACCAAGTCTGAAATCTAACCCATTCTTCTGGAAAAATTAAGGAAAATACATGTGTTAGACTTTGCACTTAACAAAAACCTCCAGCTCTCAGAACTTGCAGTGCAACATCCAACTTCAGTTCAGAGATCTTGGTGAAGATGGTAGGACCCTAAGGGGGAAAACTAAGTTCTGTAAAATGAGATCTGAAACAGTTTCATTTCTGATCTGAAAATGTCAAGGGGCAAGGAGCTGGAAAATACACATTGTTTGAGGGTGACTTGCTTCAGGAATCCGTCCTAATCCATTCAGGATTATCATCCAGCATGGATGATTCACTCCTCCAAAATGAAGCAAGACTCTCCCTTTAGAAGTATGGTTTACAAGAAATGTGCCATTTTCCAAATGCTATGTGCTACATGTCACTGACACCATCTAGAAATGTGAGATTAATGCCATCCACAAGCTAAAGGAGTTCAGATACAAAACCCTGGCTCACCTTCAAATTAAACCACACGAGCAGAACACCTACAATAACTCTAGTTCCACAAGAGGAAAAAAAATAAAATAGGTGTGTTGAATGACAAAAAAAAAAATCTAAGATGTCATTTATGTTCTGCTGGAGTCATCAAATATGGATTTTTTTCTAAAAGACATTGTGTAGTTTATCAGAAAATCCACAATCTATGTTTATTTTAAGGATTTATTTCAACTAGAGCATGTGCACAGTCAGATGTATATTTCTAGATGAGATCTTTTCAGTGATTTTTTAGGAAGTTAAAGTATTTTCCCTTGGAAAGACTCAAACTGTCCAAAATGTATTAATTCAATCAGAACAATTTTATTTTATATTTACAGTGTATTTTACCAAAACTTTGTGTTTTGTGGTGCTTCTCTTTCTAAAGCAATTTCATTACAAAAGAAAATCCTTATTTGAGAATGGATCAGAATTCTTTTGTAAGAATTTCCATTACTTGCTTTTATTTTGACAATCAGAGCATTTCAAAGTGTATGCCAACAACAGCCAAAAACTACAGCTGAGTATTTGTTAGAACAAATTCTTCTCATGCAAGAGGACGGCAAGCCCATATGATATTGATCAAATTCCTGTTTCTTTCAAAGCCCAGATAAACAAGCAAACAAACAGCACAGTCTTTGATTGTTCACATAGTTATGAAATATTTCATAATAGGATATTTTAAAATTATCTGGGCTTTAATGTTCTGATAATGAGTCTAGAAATTGTAAATACTGAATGACAACATATGGCAGGTATAAGTGGACTGCATTAGAAAGACAATTAACTTGTGTAAGGGCAAGGAGCACAGAAGGGAGAAACCCTTCTATGGCTCAATTTTGTGCTTTTGATCTACCTGGCCTCAGAGAGGGATTAAAAACACCAGCATTGTGCATGACCAGCCCCATCAGGAAACAATCTCCTGTTGGAACAGATGTTTCTGTCCCCACTCTAGGGTCATCAGAGCACATCAGAACATTGAGCTGTGTTGAATCATCTCGATACAACATCACCACAAAACTGTAAAAGTCTCTAGCAAGTTCTAAGAACTCCAATGTTCTTTTAACACTCTTACATTTGTATGTCACTAAATTTGTCTTACCAATATAAGCTTGGAACAGATTTCAGTGTTTAGAGAGTCTTACATATAACAAGAGAAAGAGAGAAAGAATTGCCATGTTGCCAAGGATGCCAAGAGAAGAAGGAAGAATGTAAAGTGAGAGTGGAAAATAATGTACAAAGTTAAGTTTATAGTATGGCTGCCTGCCTACTGCATGCTGTTATTTTTATTCTTAAGTGCTTTGACAGTACATAAACATTTATATGTACTTTGACTTACTTCAGGGAGGAAAACTGTGAACTAAAGTGTCACAACTGCTGGTCTGGCATTGTGTTTCCTGCCATGACACACAAAACTATCGGGAGAAAGTTTGTAAGGTCATTGAAACACCAGAAACAACCCTAAGCCATGAAAAAGGTGAACTTCATGTTCTTGCACTGATAATAACAATTCAAAATATTTTGTTAACTTCTTTTTCTCATTTATAAGGAACACCTGTGATTTACCAGTGCAATAATAAGTCCTAAAAAAGCCAAATGTCAGACATAACTATTCAGTCTGGTGTCACTTCTTGGATGTGACTGTGGGAAAGGGTTAACTGATTGAGAAGCAATCAAAAAACAATTCCTGCACATTTTCCCTCAGAGCCAATATGGGTTCAAATGTAAATTATCCTGACCACAGACAGTCCTGATTTACCAGTGCAATCACAGTGCTTATTTTTTCAACCTATCCTAGAGATGGAAAGAGTTATTTCATTCCAAGGGAGCTCAGTGGAATTTAACTTCAGGTCAGTAAATCAGCTGAAAGAACTATAACGAAACAGAGTTCAGTCCCTACTTTTAAACATTCAGTTTATTTTTACAAAGTACAAAATAAATGGAAATGGTTAACTTGGAGGCCCAAGCATGACTGCTCAATGCCCTTTTTTGTAGGATTCTTCTATTTCACTGATTTCATACACTCAGCAATAGTCCACCATGCCTTTATGCAGGAGTCAAAAGGAGTAGAAAAGAATAATCTGAGACTTCAAATAATTTTCTCAAAATTTGAATATTGGAAAGCTGTCATAATTTGGATACTATCTTTCCCCTTTACAGAAATTCAAGGGGGAAAAAATAAAAGAGAGGTTTGCACTGTGCATTTAAGGAATAAAAATAGACAGAATAATTTACTTGCCTAGTAAGATTTAATAGGGTGGTTATCTTTGCAAATTTTCATTTTTTTGGGTTTAGTGTCTGTTTTTTGCCAACAATGGATCTTTGCCTACCCCCTTTTCTTTCCCACTGATGTGTCCATTAAACCATTTGTCCAATCAAGTTCCACCCAAATACTCATTTTGGTGATATTCTGACAATAAATGGCTCTGGATCCGGTTTCAAAAAAAATCCATTTTTTAATTTGATTATTCAGGGAGATTAGGTTAGAAAAATACCCATTAAAATGAAGGGTATTTATATTCCCTCATTTGGGATGAATGCAGCTCAGATTTGTCCTGATAGCTATAATCAGAATGCAGTCCAAATTCCATTGCTATCTCTAGCACTTTTGGCAGAACAAAGACTGAATCAGAGACAAACAACAGGATGCCATCAAACACATAAATGTTTTTCTTTTTCTGAATGTGTTCATTTAGCCACAGATACCTAATCAGCACAGCATAAATGCAATATTTACATAACAGAAATGACATGAGTCACATTTTTTGTGGTGCATTTATGCAAGAAAATGGATGGCCCCTGGATCAGCAATTCCAAGATGTTATTCCTGAATATACCATCCATTGAGTATGTTTTCTTTGGGCAAAACTACATTTTCATCTTTTTATTAATTGCCACCTAAACAAAATGTATTGCTTAAAATTATCCTGAAAAAATAAATTTAGATGTTAAAAATTTTCAGTTGCAAAACAAGTCCTGAGATTAGTGTCTTAGTCTATCAGACTTTTGGAGAAGTCCAGGAGGATATTGGCAGGAGGAAGCCATACCCTTCTTTTGAGAAGCATTTCACAATTAAATCCTCATCATACTGCTTGTTTCTTCCAAACACTAATAAAAAACCCACAAATTTTCTTTCTATTTAAAGCCAAAACTTCCCTTAAATACTTTTCAATACTAACAAAAACTGTAAATTGTAGTTCAGCACCTTCAATAACTTCTCCTTTCTCCTTTCTTGGTTTTCCCAGTGGCATACCAAGCCTTGGTGGAAGCTGCCTGGATATTGATGGCAGCTTTGCAAAAGGCCAGGGAAAGTTCTTGCTGCAATGGGGACTGAAGCAGTGCACTGATTTCCAGTAAGTCTCCTAAAGAGAATAAGGAATTATTAACTTTTTGGTCACTATTACTAACTTGGAACTGATTCTAACAAATAACCCATATTCAATTAATAAAGATCTGAAACTGTCAGTTCTCTGCTTCAATATTTTTTCCATATATAATCTAAAATATTGAGAACATATCTATAATTTAATACAATTGTTATGATTCTGTGCCAGCTATTATCTCGTGCATATAACTTGCATGTAAGGTTATAGAATAACCCAAGCCAAGAGAAAGGTAGATTTCTTTACCCACAAAATCTCTACAAATTATAATTTTGTGTCATGCTGTAAATAGACATATTTTTGGTTTTACATTTAATATAAAATAAGTGTAATAATATTTATGTTAAAGCAGTACAAAAGTGCAGGAAACACTGCCATCATGTGAGTACACACATACAAACAAACATTTAGCATAAGATTGATTAATAACTTTTTTCTGCCTCCAATATTAAAAATAAAATATCTATGAGGCAGCTCAGGGTGCTTTGATAAAACACACAGTGCACTTGCATTTTGGGAGGTAACTAAGAAAAACACAGACTCAGATAGGGGTGTTCAAGTAAAATGGGATTTTTTTGCACATGAGAGAAACCTGGGCCCATTTCAGGTCCATGGAATTTTCATTTTGACTTGACTTTACTGGAGCCAGGATTTTCTCCAATACCTTTAAAAGGAAACTGAAGAGTGCAGCCTGGCTTTCAGCACTATGGATTGTCATACAAGGATGATGGCAGCAGCAGAACCATTTTGTTCAGGACTATTCTGAGGAATCCAAACCATCTAGACATGAACAAAATGTCACAGCTGTTGCCTCTGTCTTTACCCAAATATATTTTCACAATGCAGAATGTACACTGCAATGTGCAAATTGCCTTCAAATTAGCAGTTGGAAAAGGGACTGCAATTCATTTATAACACATTTCATTAAGTGCAGATCTCACTAATATTATTTTAGTTTCTGTATCAAAATAGGATTTGGTTTAGCTTCAGCAAAACTGCAGATTAGAAAGCTAGAGAAAAGAGCATTCACTTGCTGGAATGATTTCTTTGTACAGCAAATGTAGTAGAGATTATAAAAACCAAATTTATTTGCTCCAATGTTTAATGCATTTAATTATTTGAAACTTTTTTTCCGTACTTGCTCTAATTTTAAATAAGGTCCCCAATGCAGAAATCAAGAGCTTCTCTGAAAAGACATCCTTAAAAGTTAGAATGTAAGGGTCAAAAGCCATACTGATGTTTCAGAAGACAGTTCAACCTTGAACTGATAAGGATTTTTCCTAATTATACAACCAGCAACTGAAATTCTGCTTTTACTATGCATCATGGTTTTTCATTTGTCAGCTAGAAATCACTTTTATGTTCCATACAATTCCGTCACTGGTCCTAAATTTTCAGATTGTCCAAGTTTTGCTTCTGAAAAGAAAATACTTTCCTTATTTGAATGTGAATAGCGGCTATACAGTATTTTCAGTTATGTAAAACACTAACTTTTTCTTTGTGCAAAGCTTTTTCTTCACTTCTTACAAAGTCACTTTTCACAACATTTACAATTCAACACAAGAGGTTGGGTGGCCTGATAAAAGGGATTTGTTGCCATTGAATACTGGAGAAAGGATAACAAAGTAGTATGGGAAATTGGAATGTGTGATTTAATTCTCTCTTTTTATTTTTCCATTTTATTCAAAGATTATTGTCATGATAAACCTCCTGATTACTATGTTTTCTTATGAAAAATAAGTGACAGTAGGCATCTCAAACCTTCCTGTCACAGTTTGAGTTTGAGGATCCTGTTTCTAGATTATTCATTTGCCAAGGATAATCTCTCCTAGTCCAAACCTGCTTTGGTACAAGGAAGTTTTCTTTTCTCTTACATACAGCTTGTCTATAATATCTTATTTATTTTGTTTCAGTGTTGGGGTTGCAAAAAAATTATTGAATTTTTTGGGAAAAAAGCTATATTATTTTTCTTTAGGAAAGCATGTGATTCAGCTCAAATTCATGCTGAAGACTGTAATCATTGTAGCATTTTTATTTCTCTTTCACTTTCTTTAACGGAAATATCTTAATTTTTGGGGCAAAATGTCATTTGAAGACCTCAGCATGCTCTGGAAGCATATAATTTCATTAAACTTTACAGATGAAACTGCCATTTCAAGTATTTCTTTATGACTGAAGTTGAAGAGTAGGAGGACATTATATCCCTGGGTGCCTGCAGATGAAGAGAGCTAGAAACACAGAGTTACAGTAGTGCAGATGGCCATCCACTGCACAGGATGGACCACTTTCACAAGGAAAATTCTTCTGAAACTCATTCTGAAGGAGCTCAGTCTCTGAGAGAGGCTGATGCAAAACAAGGTGAGACTGGGTCTGGGACATGAGGAAGTCTGCAGAAAACAAAGGTTTAAAGCATGACCTGCCAAAGATTTAATGCAACAATTTCTTCAACACCTTTCTTACTCTGCAGGAATTTGAGGCTCAGGTAATTGCTCCCATTGTCCTGTGGTTTCTTGTTTGAACTCTGACTGTTGGACCAGGGAGTCAGAAGGTTCCCACAGATCTCAGGACATGGGATCCCAAAGCTCTCTCTGCTGACTCAAAGAGCAGGAGGTACATTCGTGTGGGCACCTGAGAAAGGTCCTCAAGGTCAGGTTCAGGTCCAGGCTCAGGCACATGAAGATGTCCTTGTTACACATGAGCTGGATGGGTTATGTCTGCCCTCTGTGTCCCCATGGATATCCCCACTGTCTCTAAAAAGAGCTATGTCTAATTTGCATGCAAATGTCTTTACATTGGTATTTAAATGCAGGCATTTTACTTTGCCTGATGAATCCTGACCTTGATGTTTCCTCCTCATTACTTGTTTACACTGCAGCTGGAGCCACCACTGATCTTGTTGTTATCCAGGGAAAGTGTAGCCATATTCCACCTCTTTTTTTTCTTCTAAATTACTATCCCACTTGCACTGTGCTACCATCATTTCAGTTCCTCTTTGTAGGGAAACTTAAAGAGTTCCCCTCTTGCTGAAAACTGGATCTGCCTACAGGCTCTGATGCCATGTACCTCCGTGCCTGCTGGATCTAGGAAGACAATGCATCACATCAGAGTGGTCATCACAACACAACAGGAAAAGCCCAGTGCTGCTCCTGTGTGTTTGTCCTTCTGCATTGAGTACAGTGCTACACTCCTTCAAAAACAATCAGTACCTTAAGGTGAGCATCAATGGGGAAATGTATGCTCAGAAATTTTGAAGAGCTTTACCTCCTCTTTGATTAGTTCTCTTCTGAGCTCCTTAAACTTAGATTTGGTTATGTAAGTTACAAAACAACCTTCAAAACTCCTCAGATCTTCAGAAGCTGCACACTGTAATTGTTGTTTATTTTTTTAATATAATATTCATGAATATTTCCCATAAAGACCTTTTTCTACATTTTGATATAAGGAAAGCTGACTTTTTTTTTATTATAATGGAATCATAATATTTGTGTGAATAGGTAAATTGCTGTGAAGAATTGACACATTATTTTTTATTTAAATAGACTAGGTTAAAAGATTTTAAAATGTTTCTGTTTTGGTGAAAGGAGAACTGAAGTGATCACTGACTCCTTTTTTCCCTTAGTTATATCTTCTATTCATTACTGTTTGTTCAGAAAAAAAGCCTATCAAGAAGAATAAGCAATACCATGTGGCTTGGCCTGTCCTTTGCTGATGTCAAGCCAAATACTGAACTGCAGCAGTCTAAATAAATAGTTCAAAAACAACCATTCAGCTCTGAAGAACAAAACTCTCTGATATACCATTAAATATTGAGGGCTGCACTTACACTAATAAAGTGAACTTTCAGGAGTCTAGGTTCAAACACTGGAATAGGGTACAACATTTGGTGAACATGTCCTGTGACACAGTTTTTGCTTGTCCCAACTCTTATCATCAGATAGTGCTGAGAACAGGACTTCTCCCAAAAGGCAGCACATATGGGAGGGCTCTGTCTAGCAGAGGAAAAGAGTCATGGATGTGCATTATGTAAAATTTGGTGCTTGGGGAACAAATGACCCCTAGACTATTTAATTTTCAAATACAGGTGAAGTTTAATGAGAAATCAAAGATAGTTCAGGCTGAAAGTAATAAAACTTTCACAAACAAACCTTCACATAATCAGCATTTGGGTCTTTGTGTCAACTGCAAGAGCTGTTTGAGGGAAACTCATGTTCAGAATAAAAGCTGCATTTATCAGAAAAAAATTTCTTCTTCATAATTCAGCCAATATTAAGTGTGGTTCTTAGCTTCATCGGGAATTAGGCTTGTTTATCTGAAGATAAAAAATTGTAAATGTTCCAAAGAACTTAGTGAGGGAGAATTGTACTGCAGAAATGTTAAAAATTATATTCTATCATTATGATAAAAAATTTTGTGTACAGCAGTAAATTTTAGATTAAAAAAGTGATTCTAGGGTTTAAATTTTATTTCCCTTATAAAACACAATATAAATTCATAACTTTTAATTAAAGTAAGTTCTAGATAATTTGAGCATGATTTATTGTGCTATCTTCATATATGTGAAATGCCTCAAGGACTAAAGGAAATAAGAAATGTGTTTAAAACCCAAAACTCTTCAGTGTATTTAAAATATTCATGGGTGGCAGATGCACTTTGGTCTGTAATGATCCTAACAGCTGGTTACAACAGCTTCCTCCAAAACAGAGACTTTTTTTTCCAGTCAGATGAGTTTTCTTTCTCTTTCAGCTAAAGACAATGTTCTCCCAGATTGCTGCCTAGACTTTAGGCAAGTTGAGTAGATGCCAGTGGAATTTAAAAACAAACAAAAAAGGTATACATTTTATTCCTGCTTACTTCTTGAGTGTTTATCATGATAGCTGTGGTTAATCTTCGTTGAAAGGCAACCATTTTTAAAGGGAAATCAGAGTTATGCATTTTTTTGAGTAGACACATATTAAACCAGAACAATTTTTGTCCTTTTCCCAAAAAATAGTGGGTGAAAGGAGTAGAATTATCACCTGCCACAGTAACTTTTAAAAGGCAGTCTTAATAAGATAAGTAATAAATCAAGGAAATAAGTGCCTTGGGATTTTGTGAAGTTTAAAAGAATAGCAGTTCCAGGAGGTATTAGACAGACTCATCCAGGAACAAGGGCTCTGGGGACTGTAGAACATGGGTCAAACCTCCTGTGAGGAAGTGACCAAAGCAACAGCTGCCAGAGGCTCTGTGGCCACGGGAAATGTCAGCCCATGCTTTCACTGCCCCTTTACGCTTTCCACGGACACTGATAGCGACACCGCTAAACGTAAAACACAGGAAGGGAGGGACCCTTCCTTGGACAGAATAAAGCTGGTTTATACCAGTGAAGATGCTCATCATTTGCTCTTTGCCTGCCATCTGTTATAGCTTGAAATACGTGCACGTATTCATTTTGAGCAGTGGAAAAATATATACAAAATATGGTACAGGCTCATAATCCCCTTCATATTACAATGTCTCTGATGTTATACATATAGGAGTTTTGTAAATGGAAATTTAAAATTAAATATTAAATTTAGGTGAAAAAAACCCCCACGTTGTTTAGGAAAAAAATAACTAGTTAGGAAAAGAAATAACTGAATAGGTCAAATTTTTGTCTAAGATAGGGATAATGTTGAAATTTGCATCTACCTGACCACCAGTGGAACCTCCATAACACCAGACAAACAAAAAATTGAAAGAAAAGCTGCAAAGTGTTAAAATTGAATACCATTAATAATTTACTTTTTTAAATTCATCAAAATGAGGAAGCCAGCTATAGATTCTATGCAGCCAATCACACCAGGAAAACCACTGGGGATCACAGTGGAGGGAAATAGTTAAACCAGAACAGATTTCTCAGAGCATCTGCCTAAAATTTAACTGACCACAGAGTATAGGGTATATAAACAAAATCAGTAGGAAAATTTCAGAAACAGAGCTTAGCAATTACCCAAGATTTCTATGGGCACTCTAAAAGATAAGGTAGTTGAAATTTTAATAGTAATGTGCAATCCCTCGTAAGAATTGCTGTAATATATGATGACAGGAAGTGGCAAAACTTCCAGAAAGCCTCCAGGTAGTTCTGAAGGAAATAGTCCTCCAAGTCTGATACTTGGTATTGGCAAATTACTAGAAACTGTAATAAAGAAAATAATCTATGGATACCTTTAGATATAGTCTGTTTAGAAAGTGTCATTAGTGCTTTTACAAAAATATTTAATGTCTTTAAAACCCTACAGAATACCTTAAAACAACAAAATGGTGGGAACAAAAGTATATTGCTGATAGAGTTTTGTTCAGATTTCCAAAGGCTCTTGGCAAAGCCTCTCAGCATTTGCATCTAAGGAAACAAGGAGCAAAGCATAAAAAGAATGTCCTTGCTTAATAAATCATTTGCTAAAAGGATGGTAAAGAGAAGGCTGAAATACATGGCAGGACCTTGCAAGAGAGGGACACTGGCACAGTTCTGGAGGAAGCTGTACCGAGATCTGCAGGTTTATCTTACAAATAACTGATCTGGGGAGATCAGTAAGGTAAGGAAGTTTGCAAAGGTTGTTAAATTAATCACATAAATAGAGAGGAGCAGCAGCTGTAAAGCCTTGCAAAATGACTTTATGAGACTGAGCTGTAAAGTAATAAAATGGGAAAGGGAATTCAAAATGGATAAACATAAAGCAATGCACTCAAAGAAAAAGAAGCCCAGCATCACATATAGGAGGATGGGCTCTGAGTTGATCATTGCACCAGTTGTAAGAAGTTTGGGTTATGACAGAGTCATAAAAACAGAAGTTCAAAGCTCAGTCAAAAAAAAAAAGAAGAACAAGCAATTAAGAATTACTGGGAAGGAAATAGAGAACACAACAGAAAACACTGCGTACATTTATCTTGAAATATGTAAATCTAATCTCCATATCTACAAAAGAATATTAATAAAACTGGAAAAAGTGTACAAAAGGGCAACAGAGGTTTTCAGTGGACTGAAATGGTTGCTAAGATCTTTTTTGTCTCAAAAAGTGATGACTTGGATGTACAGCAGAAGTCTACAATCATGAGTGGCTGAGAAAAGAAGATTAGGGACATATGGTTCATTTTCTACCAGGATAAAATACAATACAGGTGAAGGAGAGATCAAGTGGAAAATAGAAAAGGTAACATTTCATGCAGAGGAGAATGGATGTGTAGAACTCCTCTCTAAAAGATGGTGTGCATGCCAAAAATTTACGGAATTACTTGGAAAGTTCATGGGGGAAAAAAATATCACAGAGTATAACTAAATTTCAAGTATCTTAGCAAATAGATGAAAATAGCTAGGAGCTGGGAGAGAGAATGGAGAAGTTTCCTTACTCTTACTGTTTTCTTGGTTGGTTTCAGTTGTGCCCATTGCTGGAGGCCAAATACTGGGTTAGGTGAATAGCTCTTCTAGGCTGATACCATAATTCTCACTTTTCTTTGTTCGCACATATTTGCAAAAGGGAATAATATGGAACTAATTCATGAAGACAATGAGATACTCTCATCAGCAATGAGTGTTCACGTGGCAGCACTGGAAGAAGTTCTTCTGGTAGGAGTTCCTTTATTTCCCCCACATGATGGGCCACAGATGAATTAACAGAAATTTGTGACTTGTGCAATTTCCTGGCATATTTCTTTTAATTGTGTCTTCTTAGAAGCAAATTTTACAGCTGTCACTGTTGGTATGACAAATTGCATATCAAGTCTCTTTTAAGTGTGTTTTGCATGCACTAATCAATGTAAACCAAAGGCTATCTTTCTTACTTCTTGTATATTACTTTCATATGCTGATTGGTTTAATTGTATTCTAATCCCATTAGTCAACAATATAATTTTTGTTCTCTCATGAACAAACAGTTTGGTATCAGGGAACATAAAAAGAAAATTAACTTACTCAAACCTCAAAATGTTTCAATGTCTTGGCTGGTTTTCTTAATTTTTTTTCATGCAGTATAGGCAGTTTGGGCACACAAAATACAGGATAGCAAGCAATGGATCAGACACCAAAACACAGCTAGTGTCATGAGAAGTTCAGAAAGGGCAGGCATCAAAGGTCGTGAAAGCTCTCCCCTATTTAATAGTATCATTTACATGTCTTTTGTTTCCTCTGTTCTATTTTACAGGGTCATTTGGGTTTTGGACCTAATAGTGGGGAAAGGTAGTAAAAAAAAATTCAAAGTCAGGGAAATAAATTTCTTATTTTTTCCACTATATGTTTGAATAAAAGCACAACAAAGATTAAATCTATTCTGCTCCTCACTCATTCAGAATTCTACCATACTTGTTTTTTAAAATGAGATGTTTACATACATGTGTATATATATATATATATATATATATGTGTCTGTTTAAAAATGTGTATGTGGGGCCACTTTCACCACTTTTAACACCTCTGCAGAAGTAAATGGCAAATGTAGGAAAAGGTAGAATCAATAATTTGTTGTTGACAAGGCATTAAATTTTTGCTTTTCCTTTTTAACTTTACATCACTTTTCCAGATGCGAAGAACTGCAAGAGACAGTCTTACCAATGCCTTTTTAGTGTCTGTAAAGTGTGTTTTTCTTGGCTATTTTGATGTAAATGTGCTAGTAACATAAAGATATACCTATAGCCAAAGTTAACTCTAAGTCTGATCAGAATTATCTATTTATTTATTCATTTGTAACTGCAGCAATTGTACCTCTTGTGTAAGAATCTGTGGCTGTTTGACTCTTCTGCAACACTTAATTCCTTCACTGACTTAATGTTAAATGTCAGGAAACAGCTATGAAAGCTGTGGATGTAAATCTGTGCCTCTGCAGCATGAAACCATCATGTCACATGAATGAGGAGAGAAATATCAGCAATCTAGACAGCTGCCTTGTTACTTTCCTTGCCTCATCCATGAGTTACAGTCCGGACTGTGGTATCAACCCACTGAAGAGCGTTTTTAAACAGCACTGTGTAACTTATCCCCCTTTCATGTGTGCAACAAAAAAATCTGGAGTCATGTTTCTTTTTTTAATTCTGTGATCCTTATGGGTCACTTCCAGCTTGGGATATCCTATGATTCTATGACTCTGTAGCAATATTTTTCATTTGAAAAAATATTTTGAGACTGGATTGGTTTCAAAAATATATAGAAAACACATATGAGTTTGACATAGAACTTTCAGGGGAAGATTCTACAGTCTGCAGCATGCAAGGGTGATATTGCAACTGTAAACACAGCACAAATCAAGCAGTCTCACTTTCCTCTCTTTGCTGTAATCACCTCTAGGCTCTTAAGTTGCAGCTGAAATGTAGCAGGAGTTGAGAATACATCTTTTATGATGGTAATATATAATTATGTAATTTATGCTGTATGAAGTCCTCTCAGTTGGGCTGCCTTTAAAAAAATTCAGAATTCAATATAGATGCCAGCAAGGTAGACAAATGAGATAGCAACATGCACACTTGTAAAGGTGTACAGGAATGGAACATTTCCAAGAGTGTGTAAAGTAAACTTAAGTTCTACACATGATAACCTTTTCTGCGTTCTGTATTCATGCTTGTCTGAATGCAACAGGTTGAGGAAAATAATTATTAAACTCCATTAAAAATTTCTTTATAAAATATATGACATTTTTTCTACCAATTAACCCTTCTATAGCAAATGTGTAGGGAGACAGCCCAGCTAATTGATAGAGACCAGAGAGAGAATATGTACTCAGAGCACATGCATGCCAAAATGCAAAGCACCCTCTCTAAAGTAGGGAAAATTGCTTTCTGGACACTTAGCTTTTGACTGAAGCAGGTGTACTTTGAAAATACTGAAATATTCTGGTTTTTTTTTCTTTTTAAATGTCTCACTGCTGCATTTTCCTTATTTTAATGATAATACTGCACACAAATTGCACCAATTAGTATCCATTAAAATCCACCTCTGCTGTCACTAGTGTGTGCCTCATGCACAGCCTGTGTCAGTTCTCTGATTATTGATTGGCATGTTACCCTGAAAGACCTCACAAGCAGCTGAAATCAGAGTCTGTGGTTCCTTCCCTGATTTTGAATCCTTTTAGTAGCCACAGAGTATATAGCCACTTTTCCAACTTGCAGCTATGTAAAGCTCAAGCACACACCAGCAATGTTTTTTTTAAATTGTGTTCTGTGTAAAATGTCTAATTCAGCTATCAGACAGCATTGAGTCTATAGTATTGCCTGTTTCTCAGCCAAACTACCTATGCCCTGTGATTTTTTGTGGTTGGGGCATGTTTTTCACCCTTGGTTATCATGCTGGTTTTTCTCTCTCCTTCAGCTCCTTCTCCCTGAGGCTACTGCTTCCCATTCACCTTTTCAACAGTGACTCCTTTTCCTGATCCACTTATCTTAATTATTTAGACCTAATGTGTGTTGTACAGAATCATGGATAATTGCAGCTTTACAAAGGGTTTATAATTACATCTTTCCTTCTTTTGTAGCATTTTTCTGTTTATATCTTGAAACATCTCAATAATTTCGTAAAGGGGTTTTGGGTTGTTATTGTGGGATTTTTTTGTGTGTAATGATTATTTTTACTTTTTATTTATACTTGTGATCAATATGGAATATGAGCTAAAGGGATAAAGGATGTAAGTAATACTTATTTGTATGCTCTCAGAGAGCTTTGCTTTGTCTCTTCTCCAGCGCCTTTACCAATCCCAGCTTTATTTCAAGCAGGCTTCCCTGAAGTGCCATAAAGAGAGTGGCTTTTTAAAGCTGGATAGATAAAACACATAAATCATAAATGCTTCTGAGATTTCCCTGCAGACATTCACCCAAGGTGCACGGAGTTTTGCATGGGGAAGTGATTCGAATGGAGAGCTGGCCAGGTCAAGTTGAGAGATCTTTTTCAAGCCTCTGATGACATCATCATATTAATATAGGGGACCTTGGAGAGATCCTGGCTTCAGTTTAGTCTGGGGGTCTTGTAAGGTTTTGGGGGAGATGACAATGATGAAGTCACCAGACAAACTCTCATTTCAAAATTTTAGCTGGAAATCTGTTTTTAGGAGTCCAGCTTATTTCTCAAGGTCGAATCCTGCTGTGCATGATGTTAAATCCCCTAAAACACAACAGCATCAGAAATTCAGTAGAGAAATTATCCAGCCTTATTGGCAGGACAGGACATAGCTATAGTGTCAGCTTTGAGCAAATTAGTTGGTTACCAACTAATACCAAGATTTCTGAAAAAGAGGGAAGGAAAACCTGTTCACAGCTGACTCTTCCTGACACCATCTGACTCCTTCTGCCCCTTTCCCATCCTGGAGAAAGAGATTTGCCTCTATTGCTGAATAAGTTTCTGAGCATCCTTTTCCGTCTTCATCACCAGCACTGTGTGTGCTGTGAGCCTGCAGCTGGCAAGGCAGCCCTGATCTGGCAGCAGAATCCTGATCTTAGAGAGACCCTAGCCTGGAGAGAAATGTAGGGTATAGGAACACACTTATATTTCCATATGTCTGCTGAAAGCAAGACTTTTTGTTTCATTCTTGTGTGAAATCATCACATTCATAAGCATGAAAATGAAATGTCAATATGTTTATAATTTTTAACTCTCTTCAAGGTATTAGGCAATGTCTAGACACACAAAAAAAAATGCAACGCAGACCCCCTCTTTTACAGTGGTTACTTCTGAATGCTCAGTAATAGCTTTAACAACATGTAATATCTAATAGCTGTTTTAAGGGCAGCATTATTAAACTTCCACTAGCTGATGGCAAGTAAAGTTGTCTTACTGCAGGTTCTAAAGGCATTCTTTTCCAAATAAATTTTAGTGATTTTCACTCAGCAAGTTTAAAATTAGACACATAAATATATTTTTACAAATGCCATGTGTTTAGATCTGTAGGAGAGTTAAAAAAGAAGAGCAGCTGAGTGAAGCAATTATAAAGGGTCTTCTAAACTGAGAGAGGGTGAAGAGATGGGATGATTAAAAGGCATTTGAAATGTAATATTAGAGGGGAAATATATCTAAATCTGTCTCCCTATATATATGCATATATGTATAGATATATAGATATAGATATGGATTTAGATAAAGATGATATAGATATAGACAGATATAGATGGCTCACATATTAATTATGCACATAAACCAATGTTGGAAAGACAAAGCCTGAACTGAAAATCAGTCTCTGATAAATAAATATTTTCTATTGGTGTTAGGAGCTTAAGAAATTTGGGGTTAAAAGGTGATGTTGAATAAGGGAGTGAATCCAGTATATACTCAGCACAAATTGGCGTAGATGTTACTAATGTTTAACTGGTGATGAGCCCATTGAAAAAACTCTCAATTTCCTGTTAATCCTTTGAAGAAAGGGAAAATCTTTGACAGAACAAGAGCATTATGAAATTAGTCAGGCTTGTTTACATAGAAGGAGAAGGGTGCTTCCATCTGCACACTTTAGCATTTGTGTCCATGCAACAGTGACTCCAGATCTCATGGTTTTGCATTAAACCCAAAGTAATGTACCAGAGTTAATAATAATAAAAAAATAAAATAAAAAAAGACAAATAAAGGAGGCATTTTTGGCTTCTCTTTCTGCAAATTTCAGTACCTGATGAAGCATCTGATGCATGTACGAGTGAATAGTATGTCAGAGAATGAACAAAAGCCCCATCCAAAATTAAAAATATTTGTTCTTTTTTTCCAAAAGCATCAAGATTTTTGGAAGAGTCTGGGATCAGGGTCTCCTTAAGGCCATCTCTGCTTTCCTGTAGCAGAGCCCAGAGGCTGCTGTAGCCCTACCCAGCCCTGTTCTCTGAGGAATTGTGCATCAGCTGGGAGATGACAAACAGGCCCAAGCACACTTTCATTTGTCTCAATATAAAGAATGAGAAATTTTCTGGCTGCCTAAAATATCTTCATAAAGAAAAGAACATGGATAATTTTTGTTTGTAGATCTGACCATGGTAAATGAGTACTCTGGAGGAGGACAGAAGCAGAAGACATATACCACTGAGGTTTAGACAAGAAAGACTACACAGTGTTCATTGGAATATCACAAGATAGCTGTATATATTTACTTCAAAACCACATTAAATAATAAATAACACACTAATTAATAAGCAATAGAATAATGAAGCGTGCATAGCCTTCACCTTATTCAATACCACTTTTGCTTTGTGTCTGCTGATATTTGCAAAGATTTTGGACAAAACTGGTAAAACATAAAATCATCTACAAGCAGTTTTGAAAATGCACTTGATTCACATACCATTGACCACTGAAAAGTTTCATAGAGAGAGAAAATCTCATAGGTTAGGGGTGGCATTGGTCTTCATCATTTCTTCAAACTAAAGATGACTCTGAAACATTTACTTATGTTCATTATTTTTTCCCTAAAAATGGTCCCCTTGAGCAATTATATTTCTTTAGCCTTTCCTGAGCACAATGTTATATGTAGCCATGTATAATGCAGCACTGTTTGCCTGACCTCTCCCAGTCTGCTTCTGTTGCATTTTTATTGGAAAGCTTCCAAAAATCATTGCTAAAAACTGTGCACAACGAGATCAAGAGAACACTCGAGCTTTGTTGGACTACTGGTTGGGAGGCATGGTTGAACTGCATTCCCTGTATAAAAACATGTTAAATATGAAACTCAGTAAAACAGAATTCATGATGACAGTATGCAGTCACTCAGCTGAAATCTCAGAGGTAACAAAAATCACAGGAGCAGAGAAGTTGCCAATGCCCCAAGTAGAATGAATGCCCAGAGTGTTGTCAATGAGAAATTCATGGTTCACATTTTTCTGAAGAACATTAAAGACAGAAAGAGAGAAAGATGATAGAAACATAAAAATTGTGCATGGACTAGCATATCAAAGAAATAAAAGTCAATGTTTTAGGAAAATAGGAAAAATTAGAATTGATTACTTAACTGTATGCTGTGGAGCTTGATGGATAATTCAGTCAAATGCTAGAGAACAAGATATTAAAATAAAGGTTGGGCTAGAATTATTGAATTTTGTAATAAATTTCTTCTTTCTTTAAACTCAATCTGTTATTTAAAATAATAGATGATGGGTTATTAATCATTAATGAAAAGTGCATCCACTCTGAAAATATTCAGATTTACCATTCCACGGATAGTCACCACAGTTCTCAGGAATCCTTGACAAATTACAAAGTATCCATCAGGAAAGGAGAGAGAGAGGATTCTCTGATCTAATTCAGCTGTCTAAAAGTTAAGCACCTATTCTAGTCTTGTTCAGGATCAGAGGTCCCTCAGTATAGGCTTCCTAAAAAGGCTGACAGGCATCTAAGATTATCCGTGTAAATAATTATCCAGAGCTACTTATGGAGATGATATGGTTAATTTAGCCAGGACAGTTAACTTAAATATATCCAGAATCAAGGAACAGATGAAACCCAGCTGAGTATTTGACCTCTCTGTCTCTACTGAGTCACTGAATGCAGGGTGTCCTCATCTTTCATCAGAGTGCAATAAATAGGGTGCTGCAAGTTTACCATTATCTATTGTAATCTACTAGCTCACAGAATCAGTTCCTGTTTTCTCATATAATCACAATTCAAATATAAACACAGGATTGATTCCTCACCAGGGGTATAGTTTCCTAATATGACAAGACAAGGAAACAGACCCATCACTTTCTTGAGAGCTTAGAAAAGGAAGAAGCAAGCTATAGAGTTTTGTACATTTCACATTGAAACAACAATGGAAAAAAGTTAGAAATCTGTCCAAAAGACCAATATAGTAGTCTAGACAGGAAATATTTAGGGCATGAATGACTATTTTGGCTCTTGATAAATTAAAAAGTCTGAATTGTTACTTTACTAAGTTTATTTAATGTGAATGATTTGGCAACTCTACCAGTAAGAGTAGCAACATTTAGCTTAATGTGAAATTGCAGATTCTCAAAGATGAAACATGAATTAGGTGTGAAGAAATGGGTTTGAGAAACTGTCTCTGACATTGCTGGAGCCAGGATTTCCCCTGTGAGTGGAAGCAATACCACATTCTTACAGAAGCATTATACATCTGCTTACACTCATTTTACGCAGGTGTGAACTGATTAACGTTGGATTCATAACCATTTTCTAGGAAAAAATGTACACTCAGCATTGCAGAATTGCTTTGTAAATTTGGATTAATCTTGTTAAGAAATAAATTGTTGTTTCAGTACTCTAAAATAAATTTCTTTGAAGCAGTTTTCTAGCTGAGTTTCTAAGAAGTTTGAGATGCTATTAAAAGCGAGAAGTTGTAACAAAACATTTGTTCTTCACAAAACAGAATGTCTTAACATATTTTAAATTAATCTTTGATTCTTTTGCTTTGTTAGAAATCTCAAACCACCTGGGTTTTTTCCAGAAGAAAAAGTTTATAGAGTTTGAAATTGACTGTGAACCTCCCAAAGATTTTTTTTTTTCTTTTTACAAGAGTTATACCAGATATAAAGTATCAGGAATATCTGTCTTACAATGAGACCTAAAATTTCCTTAACTTTTTTTCTCTATTTTTATTTTATGAACTAAATGAAGTTACAGCTAGAAATATATTGATGTTTTTTTCTATACTTGGAACTGGAACAGAATGTGCAGAAAGTACCAAAAGAAACTTTTGAAAGTAGTTTGACTTAATATCATGAGCCCTATTATATATTACTTATTTAGCATTTAATGTATCCTACTGACATAGAAGCAAAATACATTTTCTGAAGGAAGGTCACAGTGAAAGCAGTTTCTAAATAGAGGTTTTGTAGTTAAAGATTAATTGGATGTTGGACAGAAAGTTCTAAGAAAACACTCCTGTGCATGTGCATACATATGTGCAAGTAGCAGCCTTGCAACAGCTACTGAAAGACCTTGCTTGACTAAAGGCCAGGCAGTGGTTCTGCTTTTCAGGGTGGCAGATGTGGAAGTGTGGTTCTGCTGAGCTGTCCCCCAGCTAAGCCCTCCCCAGCACAGGGTCCCTGTGGGTGTCTGCTGAGGCAGTCACATCAGACAGGATGGGTGGGCTCTCAGCATCTCCCACCCTTAAGCCCAGTACTTGCTATAAATAGTGGAGTATTTCTCTTGAAACCACGGCAAATAAAAGCAGCTCCATATTCATTGATACTCGATCTCTGCAGTAAAAGCAGCAGCAGTTGGATCTCAGTCTGGTGTGAGTGTGTGATCAAGTTCCAGTTGTGGCATGTGAGCTCTGCCAGAGCCCAGCATATGGTGCTGGGGCTGCTTTTGTGAAGCTGCAGGAGAACAGATGATACTTGATCTAATCCTGACTCTGCCAGGACAAAATTACCCTATCAAAATATTTTGAACAAATTTGAAGCAGGACTATGAACTTGCACCAGTTCTGCACTTGGTGGTGTGTGGCTTCAGCTCTTTCAGTTGATTACTGGAAGCTGCAAAACCATCTTTCTTTGAGGGGCTATTTAATTATTTGGAAAGGCAGACTCTCTGATGCTGAGTTTCATGTGTAAAGACATAGAATATGATGTTTCCATTGTAGAACTGGAAAAGAAGAGAATTCTCTTGATCTAGCTAAGCTACATTTTCATACAAGAAAAAAATCAAATGAAGACTTGCCACTAGATATATACCTAAAATGAAATATTCAGATTTGAAACCTAGACCTCATTTATTAAATGGCATGACTTTCAGAACTGTATCAGATCTCCCAGAGATTAGGGAGGAATTTAGATTTGTCCTTGGGGCTATCTCCTTGTAGAGAGTTTAGGGAAAATAATCAAATAAGTATTTTCTTCTTTGCCTGCTGGTTCTTCCTTTTGCTTTAATGCTTCAGTAAGGACCACAGAATGAGAATGTGGAAGCGTGGAGCTACACCTGCAGCCCTTGGATACAATCTTCTCACCTGGGATTTCCAGATCAAAGAGAAATTCCGCTTTCTTTTGTCTGACACCTCAAACACATTGAACTTTTGTTTAATTTCAAAACATTTCAATCAGTACACAATAGAGAATGGGAAATCATGTTGGATTTCAGATCTGGCATTTCTGAGAAACTCAGGGACACATCACAACCAGGTAGAACAGGAAATTAGGGTAAGTGAAATATCTTCAGAACACATCTATTTTAGCAACAACCCAAGTAATTAATGATTTTTTTTATTATTATTTTCTAATCATAGCTACTAATTTCCTTCCTTCCATTATTTTGGTATTTGCCTGTTTTATAAGAAAACCCTTTTTATGAGACAGAAATGTCTGTACAATCTGTTTCTGAAGGGGACATAGCTGCCAAACCCAGGTTCTGTTAGCTGCTTCTCATTTGTTTCCAATTTTTTTCCTCTTCTCCATCTTGTTTATTTAAATACTTTGATGAGCTTGATTTTAGGATCTACATATTTCCATGTGTGGGTGCAAGACAGAATTACTTCTCAGGTCATGCACTACGGAGTCCGGACCACTGAGTACGGTGGTTAATGTCTCTGAAATCTAATCCCACTTTTGTTCTGTCAAGTCTTGCATGGCTGACAGCAACTCAGCAGTGACAAAAGGTCAACGTGGAAGTCAAAGACTTAATTCTAAGTCTCATTTGTCTGGAAACCATGGAAGTCTTATTTCTTTCCCAATATTTAAACATGAGAAGACCTCTCAAAGAAAACTGCTTTACAAAATGTCCATATTCATTCCCCTGTAAAAATACAGTTCTGGATTAAAGCTGAAATAAATAAAAGGGCTCACAAGATAAGTTAAAATTGACAGCCAAAATTTTTTGTCACTGTGGGCAGACACACTGCCTTCTAGGATAATGCTCAATGGAATTAGGTCAGTGCTCAGTTGTCTGTCCATGGTTTGAGGTAAAGTCCTTGGCTCTGGGTAATGTACACATTGTACTGCACTACTGGTGGCCTCTGTGCTTATTTTGCCCTAAAGAAAAAGACTTGTTGTATCTTGCCTGTTCTGAACTGCATTGACAGGAAATTACAGCACTCTTAGTTGTTGGATCCTTTTTGTCAGTGAGTGTCTTTTGAAGTGAAGTGGAAGCTTCCTTCATTGCCATCTTTTTTTGCCCTTTTGCTTGAGGAAAAATTGTAAGGCCAGAAAAATCTGAAAAACAATATCCTGGGAGAGCTATGTGGAAGAAACAGATGTAAGAGACCCATAAATGTGCATAGAACTCGCCCCCCTCCCATGAAACCAAGGGCAATATTAGCAATTTCAGGAGCAAACCTGAAACTAGATGATGTCCTGGTTTGCAGCAGAGGGTATTCAGGAAATTTTGCTAGGGTTTGGACTTTGTTCTTTAATCCTGATGATTTGTATAAACTCTGTGGAGATCCACAGAGTTGAGGAGATACAAAAAGGGATGCACATGTTCCTTCTGCTGATTGCCCTGGAAGCTGTGTACACACCCGAGGACAAGCACTGCACAGTGGTTGTTCCTGTAAGGTCTTTCATAACAGGTTTATTTTCTCTGCAGTGTATGGAAGTTGGTTTAATTCCCAAGATCTCTTACAAAAGGCTATGTCTGTGCACTCAGGCTTTTGGCAGAACAATGTACTTCTAACTAACTGGAAATAAACAAATAGATAAAATAAATGTCTTTGCATTTTCCTGTTACCCACAGAATAATTATTCCACAGAATACTCAGAAAAAATACATCCTTTCCCATTTTGTTTTCATTTCTTTTTCTTTCACACTATATTTTGAACCATGATGAAGACAAATAATAGAATTTTGCAAAGTGTAACTGCTGCACTAGAATCAAGATAATGTCATGGTGCATTTCAGTCATTTTGTTCAGAAAAAACATTAATGTTTTCCCCCTCCTCTTCTGACTGTTTAATTTGAAAATTAATTTATTTAATTATTATAAATGATCCTGTTAAATAAAGAACATCATTATGGTCCAAACAAATCATGATGGTATTACAGCTTCTTAATTAGAACAAATCACTGATCTCAATTAAAAATGAATGTGAGAATCAAACAAGCTTTTATTCTTCACTCATTTTTGCATTTAGGAACACATCTGGTCTAGTTTAAATGAATTTTCAGTGATATAAAGGGTGGAATCTTTGTCACTAAAGCCTTCAAGTTCCCAGCCTGGTTTTTTTCATCTGGCTCTGCCAAGCTGTGGTCCTGTAATGAATTTCTTGGGAGAAGGGTCCTACAGAGATGCTGTTAAGGGAATAATCTGCAAGGGCAGATAGGCACAGGGTGGGCACCAAGGTCTTGCCAAAACAAGAACATGCTGTGTCCACTGCTTTACTGTGCAATGAGAGACCCTGAGGCTCCTACCCCTGTGCAGAGTCAAGAGTTGGACTCCACAATCCTGATGGGTCCCTTCCAACTCATATTCCATGATTCTGCCATCAATTCCACAGTTCTCTCCCACAGCTTGCTACATTGGGAATGTAGCAATTTCCTTTCAGTTTACTGGAGAAGCCTTATGGATTGTCAGGATCACACCTGAAGAAATAAGGATTTATTTTTTTTTAGTAGAGGACTGAGGCATAAGGCCAGAAGGAAAATTAAGCCTCAGAAAGACTCTTGTAACAGGTAAGAGTTTAAGGTGGTGAAGAGATACAACACCACTGTATCAATAGGGATTTTCAGGCATCTGACAGGTGTGGACAATTTAGTGTTTTCTGGAAAGAGCAAGACTAATCTGCAGTGATGAAAACATGTGAAAAAACAACATGACATGAAGTGAGATGTTTTCTAAGGAGAATAAGTTAACTACTCTATTACCAGATACACTTATACCTCCTATAAAAAAGAAAGAATGTCAAAAACTGAGGTGATAGAGGCAGAGGTGTTTTAGAACCTGGATTTTAGAATGAATAGCAACACAGAGTGAGGGTACATTTGCAGGAGAAACAAAAAGTAGAAACAAAAGAAATAAACCAAAGTCAGATAGTGAAAGCTGATTAAATGTAAAATAAAGACAAAAAATCCAAATCGAACCTTCAACTTTTTTGGATGGGAAACTATCTGACACAAGGCTTGTGTGTAGGAATAGCAAGGCTTGAAAGTGAGGACAGAGAGATAAATAGAGAAATATGTTCTTACACAGATAGAGAGACAAGTTAGCAGATGGAAGGCCTCTGTTCTTTTATTTTCAATCACTAGCAATACTGTTTCAATGGAGAGCTTGTGGAGTGACTTTTTTCCGTGGGAAACTATATGCATGTGAAATGGAACAGATTAATTTAGATAAAAAGACATGCAAGATGTTTATTTAACTAAAATAGATGAAATGTGTCATTTTATTCCTTCTGCTAGCACTGAAACATATGGGCTTTCCTGAATAAAACTCCCCTTGGGGTAATCAAGGTCAGCTATAAGTCCTCATATAAATACACAAGTGTTTACCACAAATCATTTCCCTCAAATATTTCAGACTAAATGATTCTTCCACTGGAAACATCCATTCATCTACTCCTAGCTTGATCCTAAACTTTAGTAGTGAAGACTTTATGGATGAAAGCAAGACTTGATTAGTAAAATAAGAAAGAGGTACTATTTCTATATAATATTCTAGTAACTAGAAAAAAAAATCTCTGTAATATAAACAACAGGCAGGAAATACGTAAGACCACACACATGAATAAAATTAACAGGATAATCCTTAATACTCTGCATGATATACTGTTCTTCTAGGCCACACAGTTTGATCATTTGACCTTTATAGGTGGCTCTAATCATCCAAAATAGCCAGGACAGACTACCTAGAGACCTTAGTGCAGCCAAGGAGGGAGGGAGAAAGCAAAGCTATGTAAAGAATGCTGGTCTTGAAATGCTGCATTATTCATTCAGGGTTTGCATGTGCTCCTGCAGCCAAACTTAAATTGCGAGTCAAAGTTTAAGGCTCTATCAACTTAGCATGAGGATTGCATTGTGTCTTTCAATGTTTCATTACCTTTTATGAACAGGTGAAAATTTTGAAGCCTCAGGTACTGAGGAAGAAAAGTACTCAAATGCAGAATGAGAACTTAAAAAATTAAGGAAGTGACTTACATTTTTCTGTATGTGAAATTCCAATGAAAAATAAACTTTAAAAACTGTATTGTAACTAGAGAAAGTGCTATGTATCTACTGCATCTATAATTGTTATAATGATGATCAAAGTTTCTCTTTCCCAGAGGATAAAGAGGCTTTTAGGAAGGTTTGAGAAGTACAGGACATTCAGTGGACCTCATTTTACTCAGCAAAGGTTATGCATATATCAACAGCTTTATTTACATTTCATTGCAGAGCTGTCCATAAATTCCAAATACCTAGTGACAAAGCAATGAAATTGTATGCCCTACCTTCTTTATTCAGATAATTTCTATCAGTACTTTTTAGGCAATTGAGGATAATCTATATCAAATTTTATGACTTTTTTTTCCTTGTAGGCTGACATAAACTGGAGTTTATAATTTGATCCAGAGTTGGAAAATGTAAGCTCTGTTAAAATCTTTAATTAAATAATTATTTTCTTACTGGAATGCCTGGATCTAATAAATAAATAAATAAATAAATAAATAAATAAATAAATAAATAAAATTTATCTCCTTTTAAATTATAGACTCAGTCTCTACCATCAATAGGTTTATGTACCTTTCACACTCAGTGGGCTCATGGTCCAAGAAGGAACCAATTGCTTTCTGTGCTTTGCTTCTCAACCTGGAGGCTGGAAAGGCCACACTCTGATCTCTTACTAAACTCTCAGTTAAAAATGGATGAGCTCTGGGCCAGAGCTTTCAGGTCCAAGGTCCTTGTAACACCAAAGGCAGCTGAGTAGGCACTTGTATTTGGATGATGTAGTGTGTGCAGCCAAGCCCCCTCCATCTCCCCAAAGTCAGGCTCTGGAAACCTTTTGTAGCAGCTGATCTTAATCTGAAACACTCTCACATTCTGTGGCATTACATGGGAATGTAATACTCAGAGATACCAAGCCCCACGTTCACCTTTACAGTCTCTGCATGCTGCAGCACAGAGATTACCTTGGCAAACAGCTGAGATACAGGCAGAAAACCATAGGATTTCTGAAGGATTACTGAAGGCAGTACCTCACACCCTAACACTGAAGTTAGACCAGGCTGTACAAAATGAGAGATGGCAGGAAAGTCCATGCACTGCCCTGGAAACTGCAGGAGTTTCTTTGTCCTCTGTCCAATCTCCATAGTGTTCTTTTTCCTGGTAAGTAATGATACTTTCTTTAACAAATGCCACAGTCTATTGCCAAAACATCAAGCAGACCAATAGACTGTAACTTTCTGAATCTTGCACAGATGTGCTCTCAGCCTTTTGCGATACATTGCTTGAATTGCATCACAGATAATAATCAGCTGTTAACCATTCATAAACAACATATGAAAATAATATAGAGCATGAGGGATTTTTAATAATAGACATAATATAAAACAGAACAAAATCAAAATGCAACTGTACAGATACGTTGTTTTTCCCATTCAGTACAGAGGTACTTCTGAAGCTTTCAGAATGACAACCACCCTGAAATGAACCACCACCAGCAGCAAACTAAGCATCAGTGGTTTAGAGGGTTGCTTTGATCCCATCAGTCTCAGTTATTTTGCTGACCTAAGATTATCCCTCATCCTGAGCTTCATTTGAAGCAATTGGTTGAGGCTTATTGATTTCTTGATATAAATTCTTTAACTGCTGATCCCAGCATATCAGTTTTCAGAGCCACTTAGATAAAACTCACACATTGTACTGAACTGTGGGTTGAGTCCAGGCTTTGCTTTGGAGCGGTGGTTCAGAGTCAGGGTTGCCATGTATGTGGTGAACCACAAAGCTGAGCTGTGTTACTCTTGACTTCTTTTCAGTGTGTGGTTGCACAGTGCAGGTCACATTGGGGATGGTCTGTGTGAGGAAGACTGGCAGTATGGAAAGGATGAAAAAATCCATCTTCACCCACTGTTTAGGATTCATTCTGAAACCATTCCTAGGCATAACAGAGTCTAATCCAAAGGGGTATGGATATTATCAAGTAAAAAAGAAAGAGCATTTAAGAAGCAGTTAGAATCATTAAATCCAGTGCTTTATAATCCCTGCTGCCAGTCATTCTGGTTGAGTTATGGGGACTCTTAGCATAAGGGGTGAGGATCCCAGAGTAGTGGTACAGCACAGATCTCCTGCTGCCTTCACAGCCCTGGAGCTCAGATTTCCTGTGAGCCAGCAGTTGGGTCTCATGCACTGACCATTCCAGCCTTTCCTCAGAACTCCTGGAGGTACAGCTCTCATTTATGGCCAGGTTAATCACTTTTCTGTCACTCAAGTGTTACATAAGTTCTTGGTCTAACAAGCTCCCAGCCTTATGAATAGAATCCCAGTGTCTCTGAGGTTGGAAAAGACCTGTAGGATCACCAAGTCCAACACTTAACCCAGCACTGACAAGTCTGACACCAGACCATGTCACTAAGCACTGCATCTAGAGGGTTTTTGAACACTTCAGGAAGGGTGGATCCACCATTTCCCTGAGTGATAATGCCTGACCACCCTTCCAGTGAAGAAATTTTTCCTGATATTCAATCTAAATCACCTTGGAGAAACTTGAGCCCTTTTCCTCATTTCTCACAATGAGATATGTGAGGTCAGAAAGTAAAATGGGGATGCAGCTCCCTCCAGCAAAGCCTGTGCCAAAGTCAGGCTCTGTGTTCCGTTCCTGTATGTGTACTGCTCCCAGCTGTATCCATCAATAGTCAAATCACAAGTGTTGCCCAAATTCTGCCTTTTGACTGTGAGAGTAGATAACTCTGAAGGATACATGTTGTGCCTGAGCTGCTCCCAAAAGTCAGAGGTGCATCTGTCCTCCGGTGGGTGCACAGAGTAGGGGGCACAGCTTTGGAGTGATGCCAGCATGGCCCAGGAGCACATGGCCCAGGCATCACTGGCAGCGCTGCAGGGGAAGCTGTGCAGTGTGAAACAGCAGCCCATGGAGGCACACCCAGAGGCTGACAGTAAGTATTTGGAAGCACAGCTCATAGGGACAGCCCACAGTTTTGTGGCTGAAGTGTGGGGGGAAAAAAGTTTCCTTGAAGCAAAATCTCATTCTGGAAAGCTGTGAACTCTCTAGGGAAGTCACAACTGTTTTGAGGAAACAAGCAGGGGGAAAAAAAAAAAAGAGACTGACAATAAAGAATTATGGAGTAAGAAAAATACAGATTATCAGTAGTGAAGAAATCCTTATGAAAGGTCATTCATTAAAGAGAGAGGAAAGAACCTAGATCAGAATCATGATCTTAACAAGATTCAGTCCAGGGTGGTACTTCTTAATGGAAAACTTCTGACAGATCACAAGGGGAAACAGCCTGAAAACTCAGCTTTCCAAAAGCCTTCATGTGATTTTGATTTCAGAGTATGAAAAATGCTGAACCCAAATGTCAGGACATCTGCTCAGTAAAATCTATGAAAATGTTTTCAATCTCCACTCATCTCTCAGATGCAATGAATTTTTTCATAGTTTATAACATTTCTGTTAATTTCTTCACCTCTATTCTCATATATTCATGTTTAAGTCCTAGAAAAAAGTTTCTCTTACTAGTAGTGTTAATTATTTACCAGATAATTGCAGCTTTTCCACCATCTCAATCCAGGCCAGCATTATAATGAAACAATGTCTACTGTTAACTTACACACAACATACTTTACATTTCTGTGACAAAATTAGATATTTCCTTAAATGACACACAGTATAGAAATATCTGCTGACTAGTGACCAGGCAGTTAAATTTTCATTCTATATTCCAGATCCAAAAGTGATGAAATGAAGTAGGCTTTCATATTAATTTCAGCATTCAACTTGTGTCTGAGCCCAGTCATAGGCATCTGCACTCATTATGTGCTGATGTTTCTGATGCTTTAAATGAAATCTGCATATGCCAAAGTTTGTAACAAAATTGTAAGGCATGCTGCCTATATGTCCTAGCTATGTAGAAGTTATTTGATGCATCTTTTATCAGCAACTTTCTGATGGGGTCAACAGTTTCTATTACATAGCATGGTTGTGGTTGTGACTTTAAAGAAATAAACCCAGCATGAATGTTCACCTTTAGTATCTTCTGATGAGTTAACACCGAGTAATTGCAGCAGTCCCGGGGCAGATCTGAGACTTCTGCTGGCAGATGGTTCTGCTCTGCAGACCCCTGGCACTGGTACAGACTCTCTCCTCTGTCCCTGCCGCTACACCCCAGCTTTAGTTACTTTGAGATCAGATACCTACAGAAATGACAAATAAAAAAGGTGTGATTTAACAAGAGAAGCAACCTCTGTGTGTCTATGGAGCCAAGAGATGGATATTATTGGACTATTTCCAGCAGTGTAAATCAGTGATATGCCACTGGGTGAGTGGGGAAAGTGGGAATATAGGAAGCAGCAGAAGAATCCAACTCAGCGCATCTGTGCCTGTGTTTGTGTAGCAGCGAACAACTACAGCCTGTAAGGGACCGTAAATTTTCTGAGACAATCTAATTAAGGCCAAGACTGCATGAAGTCCATGAAAAAACAAAACAAAACAAAAAAACCCAAAACAAAACAACTCACACACTTCCTCTCAACCCTTCCCTAACTCCCCCAAAATGGGGGAGGGGAAAGGGAATGAAAAAGAACTGAGTGCTGTGACGGATCCTGAGCAATATCTTTCCAGAAGTGCAAAAGCAGCTTTTAAGGCAGGCATTGTCATTTTTTTGGAAAAATTGCAAGAGTATGTCTGCCTTGTAGTCAGATACACATAACACCTTGATAGGAAGGAGTACTCCCAGGACTTGCTTCATACCTCAGGGAATTACTGTAAAATAAAGAAAAATGGCACTTTTGACACAGGGTGCTTGCAAACACCCATCAGAAATTGCACAGTAGCAGTGATGGGATGCTGTAGCTCAGACAGATTTTTTGTGCAGTTTCAGTTCATGGTCTTTATATGTTGTCAACTTATTTTCCTAAGTATAATGATATATTTTTGCTAAAAATTTCAAACAGAAAAATAAAGAAAACACAAGGCTGTATTTATCAGATTTCTTGCATCAACCACAATCAAAATGTTTGGCCAATTTTATTTTAAGCCATCAACATATAAGAAAGCATCTGTTTACCAGCTGGCTTGGTAGCTGCCCAAACTAATCAGAATGACCTCAGCTGGAACAGGCTGACCTCCATCAAATTGAAGAATCGATTTCTCCCGTGCATACATATTCAGCAGTGGTTTTGAACTACAGCCTAGAAAGTAATCTTCTGCCTTCTGCACCATATTAATTCCATACATTATTTAGGAATGTTGCTACTTTTCTTACTTTCTAAATCTACATTTTTAGACATAAAATAAATGGTCAATTTTTTTTATTAGGAAAGTCATTTTCCTATAATATGTTCTTCTGTGAAGGGGGGAAAAATAACATCTAACTTTATCCTTTAGTTACTATTGCCACAGTATAGAGATCTTTTAACTATGGTAGTAAATGGGATACTAGGCAAGGTAGAGAGAAGCTTTCACAGCATCTGTCTTGGGATTTATAACAGTAGTGTTTTGTTCTGTCAAACTGTTCTTTGAGTAGGAGGAGAGGTTCACATTCCAGGTGAGTGTTATTTCCTCCTTGACACAGAAAAGAATGAAAATAAAAATAGGACAGTGTTCACCTTTGTGTTAACATATAAATCCTTACTTTCTTACACGGTGATAATTAATGGGAAAACAGTGACTGGTGAATTTAGAGTTTTAAATATGTCTAAGACTAACATCAGCTCCTATTCAGGCACCTTTTGTATAGTGGCTGCTCCTAAATGCTGATCCAATTACTCACAGTTGTGAAAACTTTTAAAGACAAGTTAGCACAGGGTTCTTTATCATGAAAACACTGACCAAATTTATTACTAGGTTCTGGGGGCTGATCCAGTTATGAGTAACCTCATACCTCCCCTCTCTCTCACCACTGCAAGTTTGATTGAAGGTTTTGCAATGGTAAATGACTTCAAAACTTACAGAGCCACAATTTCCATCCATACATATGAAATATACATGAAGTTAGAAAATTTCAGATTTGCCTTCCAGTTCCTTTAAACACTTGTCCCAGTGGAAAAAAAATAATTGCAAACCTGATTGCAAAAAAAAACCAAAAAAACAAAAAAAAATCCTGCAGTAGAATATTTTCAAGCCAGTTTAGACAGGCAGCTCTTATTACACAAAAGTAAAGGACAGAAGAGGTCCAGATTCTGCTTGTTTCAGTAAATACCATCATGTGCTTACATTGCTGCAATAAGTAAGGCTGTCATATACAAGCCACTTGGATTTGAGTTTGAGGTATTGTTTTTGTTTTGGGTTTTTTTGTTGCTTTTTGCTGAGATTTGTTTGTTTGTTTTTTTGTGGGGATTTTTTTGTGGGGGTTATTTTATTTTTATTTTGAGCTTTGCAGTTTTGGTTTTTTTTCATTGAAGAGTTGAACGAAAGAGGGAAGGAAAAGCACAAAGGAAGGAAAAAGAGAGAATGAAGAGAAGAACAAGGGAAGGGAGGGAAGAAGAAAGAAAGATAAGGACAGAAAGGGAAGGCAAAATGCCTTTCAAGGGATATGTCTTGTTTCAAGCAATGCCTATTTTATTAACTGGAAACACACTGCAATAGTTAAAAGGATCCTGCAACAATGGAGATTCGAAAAAGATAACTAGCTCAAAATGCTGAAAATGAAAACCAGAAGAAAGTTCAGTATTAAAACCTTTGTTGGCTTTAGCTGGACATGAAGTGATCTCTTACATTTGTTCTTTCAGCTAATCCTGACTCCCCAAAGATTCAGTAGGCTTTTCTGGATAGAGGTTCAGCCACCCTGTGACTTAATGCTGAATCCTGTTATATGTAGTCATGGTTAGAAAATCTCCACTGGTGGAAATTGCTTCTAAACAAGGGCAACTCCTTTTTTATTTATTGTTTGAATCTAATCATATGGTTTCCTGCCTTGCACATCTGGTCTTAGATAGATCTGGAAATGTTAGCTTTTTACATTGTTAACCCCACCCTGTAGTGTTGTAAGGACTTGAGCCAAATCCCAGACAGCATCTTTTCTACTGACTACGGTGGAACTGGACCAGTTCCCACCTGAATTGCTGCCTCCAGTGAATTGGAGGTTAAGAAGAAAAGATTTGAGGAAAAACATCTATGCTTTCTTGTCCTGGTAAGAAACCAGGCATCCTTAATCAAGTACTAGCATTACTTTTGTGTCACAGAAGTCTTCATTTGTCCCTTGGTGTTCATTAAGTTATCTCTGTCTCCTGAGGCTCTCAGCTGCTGCTAAAATATTACTAACTTAGGATAAAAACAACAGACTTGATGTTTTTATTATGTGTCATTCTATGTTTGACTTGTTTGTCTAATACACAGATCTATCTTACCAATGTATTCCCCCTTTAAAGGACTCCCCAACTCCATCATAGTTGAGTAAAATGAGTTTATGGAAGGCAAAAAAAAAAAAATCATGTTTCCTGATGCTCCCAGTTGTATAATATGACCATAATAATATACTAGTTAAGGATATATTTAGATGAAAACCTAAGAAAGTTATGTTCACTTAAAAGAATAGTGAGAATTGTACTCGTATTTGTTCCCCTATCATGACACCACCTTTTAAAAGTAGGGAGTAGTCTGCTTTTAGGAACAAGCAGATCAGTATGAGCAGCATCCCACTGGATAAGGACTCGGGTTTCGTTGGGTTTTGGTTAATTTCTATTCCTAGGGAAAGTATTCAAGGTTGTGGAAAGGAACAGGGAGAGAAAGTGCTACATCCTTCTGGAATTTTTCCCATGAAAAATAGATACATGCAATGTGCCTGAATAAAAGAATGTCAGCACAGAGTTAAAGCCAACAAACATGAGATTAGCACTGCTCTCAAATCACCTGAATAGAAAGAAATAATAAAAAAAAAGGAAAAAGGGAAGAAAAAAAAAAGTCTAATTTTTTTGTGCTTTAATTTGACCCTGTTTTAAAGTAAAATTCAATGTGTTTATATTGCAGAGACTACATATGTCTCATTTGTAAACTATTCAGCATGCTAGTATCTGGTACTATGGAACAAAAGTTATTTTCACATTTACCTGGGCTAGGGCTCAAAAAGACAAGAACTTGGGCTTTAAGGCTCTTTCTATCAGTTCCAAAACTGTGACCACATGCCACAAAGAACTGATACAGTATAAACACATTTTGCTGGTTCAGATTTCTTCAAAACATTTTGAAGGATTAACCAGGGAGCTCTCTGTTGGGCCAGAGAGAATCTGTCCTCGTACAGCCAGCAAAAATCTGCCAAAAAAGTACAAAATGCCAGTTAATGCAGTTCTAGCTGATTTGGTTTGCACATGTTGAGTTACATTTGTGTGTGGATTGCACTGGAATTGCCCCACAGTGCAATCAGGGACTGGGATTGCAGCAGTGAACAGGCTGTTCACTATCAAGGCACAGCTATCTTTGAACAGTTTTGCTTCTCCACCACCCCCAGCAAGTATTTCCTTTTTTTAATTGCCAGTAAACATTCCATGCTGACAAAGTGTATCAGAAGAGTGACAGGCTTTTCCCAAAGACCTTTGACCAAAGTGATACAGTGAGGCAAATGTCAGTGATTTCTGAGATATGTGACTTCATAAATTTGCTTATTTTCAACTTTAATACTGTCTAGGATTTGACCTTGATAAATGAACTGTACGTGTTTTAAATAATTAATACACTTTTTATATTATAAAAAAATTTAGTTCACTGCATTTGCCACATATTCATTCACCCCCCTGTTATCTCTGGCTGGAGCTAAGAGTTACAACTTTCTTTTACATATAAAAGATCAGAAATATGGGATATTTTCCAAAACTCGCTTAAATCATTGAACATCTTCCTACTGACATCAGCAAGCCTATAGACTCTGGCAACTGGAGACCAGAGCAGAGAACCCACCTTCCACAGACAGAGCTCAAATAGGAGTGCAAGCTCAACCAGCTGTGTCTGTGAGGGTGAAATGAGTTTAGTTTCATGAGATTCATTTGTTTGTTTTACTGAACTTTTTTCTTTTCTAAAAAAATTCAGCTTGAAACTCCTCCTTGGGTGTCAAGAAAGAGCACTCAGCTGTTTTTGTAACAGTACTCAAGACTTCACAGAAACTACTGACTCACATTCGTACCAGTAAAATGTTTTTAAATACTGCACCAGGGACTGAGCAGGAAAAAATGTGTTGTAGTTCTGGTGATTCAACCAAGGATTTCATAGCTACACATCATTAACACTATAAAATGATCTGTTTCATTTCTTTTTGCATTTATAATTCTCTTATATCTCCTTTGTCAGATCTCTGGAGATTTTTCTTTCAATTCCCTGTACTGTTAAACTTGGAAAAGAATAATTTTGTAATTATCTATTCACCTGAATGCAAGATTTAGCTCTTAGAGAAGTGAAAAAGCTTAAGTGTGCTTTTTTTTTCGTTTGTTCATGCTTATCTCAGTCTATTCTATGGCAACTTTTTCACAGGTATTTCAAAGCAAAGAATAAAAAGTCATGGGTTGAAAACATGACTAGCATGAAGGAAAACTAAGCAATTTTGAAGAAACACAGTTACATTTTAAGAAATGTATAAAATCGGTTGAATATTATATGGTTTGTTTAGGATGCTAAATTTTTTTTTCATTTCTCAGCTCTTGATATTTTTTAGTGGATTTCCTTTATTCTTACTATTCATACATATATTTATATCATGAAGTCGTGAGTTATAGGGAAAGCAATCCAGAAATTATTACAGCAGCATTTAAACAAGGAGTGATATACACAAGACACTGTTTCCAAAATAACAAGAGTCATCATTTATTAATTCAGGAAGATGTTTGGTCTCATGTGGTGCTGCTATTTTGGGACAAGCTGATACTGCTCTGGGATCCACAGCGTGCTGCCCTGTGGCTTCTGCCCTGCTGACTCGATTTGCTTGGGCATCCATAGAACACACTACGTGTCCACAGCAGAAATTACAAGTTATATTTGCCAGCAACCTGAGGTTCTTCAATATGTTTTACCTAGGAAAAAAAAGCCAAAAACAACTTGTGGTACACAAAGCCCCCATCAAAACAATTGGCCTTACTCTCTATCAAGAGAATATATAAGTTATTTTCTATGTTTAGGTTACACAGATTACAGATTTCCTTGACTGTTTTCATTTTCAGTTACAGTTTCATTTCTACCATTTCCTTTGTTTTATTCTACAAGGAAATTCATGCAAACTGAATGATTCCAATTGATTCCTGAAAGTTCACAGCTCTACTGCTAATGTCAAAGCCTGTACTATGTTGAATGCCTAAGCCAATTTGGATAACACTACTGCCTTTATAAAGAATTTTTTTACTATTGTAATGTTAGCTACTATTATTCTCTCTGAATATTTGTTCATTTAAGTATTGATGTTAAGGCAGCAAACCCCTCTGAGTGTGGAAGGTGCACTAAACAGGAGTTACAGGATAGTCCTTAGACAAATTCATCCAGTATGGACAAATCTGATCAAGAGTAATTTCCAAAAGCCTGAGGTAGAACCTGTTTTACAGTTTGGGAACTGAGCACTTTCTCCTGAGAGACTATAGGAGCTCTTGCTTACCTTGTTGGAATTTGCCTGTCTCTCTTGCTCATTTTAGGTAGATAGAAATCCACTTAATAATCTCTGTTTATTATTTCATGCCTGATTTGGAGGCTGAATCAATGTAAACCCATTTTTTTCCCATCTCAAGATGCTTTTTCCAATTTTCATATCACACCCTTCCATCTGATCCAACCAATGCAACTGTTTGTATGGCTGTGCTGCAAATTGTATTACTCCAATGATCCAGTTTAAAAGCAACTTATGCCTGAATTGTATTAAACATTTTTTTTGCTACTGAAGCTGCACTATTTTGAATAGAGGTCTTTTGTGAGCAATGCCTTGACCTTTGTGCTTTCCATGTGAAGTCCAGCATGTGTCTGAATGACTCTTCTGGTTAAAGAAATACATTTACAACTTACATTTTCAATACTCTGGTCTTCAATTGTTTCAGATTCTTGGAAAGAAAAACAAGAACTTTGTGGAAGAATAATTTGGTTCGTATTGTTCTTATTGACCACATCAGAGCCAGTAGAATCATGATAAATAAACATGCTCTCCATAGAGCTTCTTGAAAGGGCTGTTCATTGTCCACAAGCCCTCCATAAGTCATAATCAGAACAAGAGCCATTAGTGAGCAGATTGCAAAACAAATATTCAGGGTAGGATGCCTTTAAATATATGCCAGAGAGAACATGTCCTTTAGGGGACAAATAGTGCTGGAGCTTCCATCACAGCACATGTGCTGATAACCAGCACAGCCCAGACTGCCCAGGCCAGGAAGGGACAGCATGGGCCTGTGCCAGCCTGGGACATCAGAGATATCATAATCATGGAGATGGTATGCTTTTGACCTGGCTTTTGAAAAGATTGAAGCTGAAAAGTCAGTGCTAGAATTTTTTTATGCTCTTCTACTCTGTCTGGAGTAGAAGGAAAGCAATGGGTCCTGATCACTGTGTGCCTCGAGTCTGCAATCTGCTGCCTGGGCTCTGCCACATGAGTGATTTTGTGCCTGTTACATGCAGCACCTGCTGCTCTGTGCAGTACTTTGGGGAAAGCCAGGAAAACTGAAAACACATTTTTTCCTCATGACTTCATATTAACTAAAAGCCTGTGACATACAAAACTTGATGTTGTTACAAACTCTGCTTCTGAGTAATAACCTCTCCCTCTCTCAAGGGGAGATAAAAGTTTGAGCTTGAAACCAGGGCTCCAACTGTGTCCTAATCTGATTTTTTGTCACTGACCCATGCAAAAAATGATGCTTGTTTGTAATATATCAGAATTGTCACATTAATGCACAGGTTTTTGTTGGTTTTTTTGGTTTTTTTAATGACAATTAGAAGTTGCCCAGCACTTATGTTAGGATCTAGAACTAATGGCTGGAAATTCTCCTTGGAAGAACAAACATTTTGACAATCCTTAAGTGTCTTGCAGATAATAATTATGTTAAATTTTTGTTTTGTTTATACTGACAAAAATTGATAGTAACAGGAAACAGATAATGTAATAAACTATGCCTTTGTTATATAGACAAGAAAGAATATTATAATTTTATTATCTGGCCTTTCAAAGACAAGACTAATACTGTTTGCAATCAGAAACATGTGCCTCATCAACATCTTTGCGGCCAGATTAGAAAAGCTGTGATGCCCAATTTGTAAGGCCACAAGTCATGGATAAGAGTTTTAGTGCAAAAGAACAGCTACAGTAATAAAGCCTAAGGAAAAAAAACAAAACATACTTTGGATTCACAAACTTCTGTGGACTTTTATATTTCTTCCTGTTCCTTATACATACATAAAAATTAGTTTTCATCAGCAGTGGTTAAAGCAAGAGTCGTGAGGATAAACTGCTACCATCTCATGGATAAAGAGACAAAAGATTTCATTCCATTTCTATCCCGTGTTGGCCCAAGTGTATGGCTGATCCTGATGGTCTCTGCAGCTCTGGATGTAGAGTTTTGTATATACTCCCAAACCCTGGAGTTATGAGTTCCAAATGAGTGTATGAGTATGAGCAGGAGAAAAACAGATTTAACCATCAAGTTTCTACAACTCTAATGGGAGGGCTGGATGTAAGATCACACAATAAATCCACTAAGATGGGAACCAGAAAAAAATGGATTTACCTTTTTGACAAAGATGCCCCTGACCCAGCCATGGGTTGAGTCCACCTATTCCATGAGAAGTTTTGCTGTAGTGAGGCCAGAGCAAGGCTGGCTCAGGGGCACAGTGGGGACCCTGCCTAGCTAATAGCAGTGGCCCATCCCCACCACTCCTTTTGGGCAGGAGCTGGAGCTCTTCCACTGCCAGAGCCTCAATAAAGCTGTAGTTATTGGGGATTTGCAGGTAGGGCACTTCTGCTGCAGCTGGTAACCTGCACTCAGTGTCCTTGAAATGAGCCTCCACCCCTTGGGTCTGCACTGGTATCACCATCTCCTCCTGCAGCAGAATTAGTAACAAGTCTTGAGCTGGAATTAACAGCATGGTCCACCACACAATACTTGACACCAAGAGATTACACCAAATGCATAAAAAATGCAAGAAAGGGCACAACAAATGTTTAGGCACAACTGTGTAGTTCCTCAGGGTAACAAATCCAGTGGCCAGGATGTCCTGCCTATCAGCTTTCCCTCTCCTTCAGTTCTGCCCAGCATTTCTAATTGTACTTCACTACATCTCTGTGTGCACCACAATCATCATTAAAAAGTCAGCATTTCTCAGCAATGCCACCCAAGAGTATCTGATACATCATATTCTTTTCTCTGGGAAGGACAGAATTGCTGAGTCTCTGCACTAAAACGTGTTGGGTTTGATTTGGTATTTTTATGGCAGCTACTATACTTTCAGTCCTACCCTTGATGTGCTTTAAAAGGCCTAGCAAAGACAGATATTTTATGTGTTTAGCATATTTCTAATTTACAACACTAATACTAAATTCAATTTATATGAGACATAAATGAATTATTGCATCCAAGAGACTAATAAAGTATCTTAATTTGTTTACTAAATTACAGCATTTTCTCCAAAATACATTTTAATGGAAACAGATGACACTAGATAAAAACGTGTTTCTATGCATGCAGATACCCAGCACCTCCTTTCAGAGTGCTGCTCCTCACTGAACTGGCCATGGTGCAGATTCTCTGTGCCTTCCACACAAATGCTTGTCTCCTACAGGATTCAGTGTACAATTTCATGCCCAGGGAGTTTCACCTTTGAAAAGAGAGTGCTTCTAACACAGAGTTAATGATTTGGAATGAATTATCACACCCAAAACTACATCCAAAGATTATGTTCTCTGAAAGATACTGTCATCTGTTTCCATTAAAATTTATTTTGGAGCAAATTCTGGTAAGGAATTAAAGAACAAGCACAGTTTCCAATAAATTCTGTATTTTACTGATACATTTGATACAATATTTCAAAATATTTAGGGAAACAAAGTCTGATTAGAAAATTTTTTCTTTCTAGACTCCTGTCCTCATCTGGTTATACAGTTCACAGAATATATAACCAACCTTTTTTCAAAAAGTTTTTAGAATACAGGCTGTGAGCTTAGCTTGTAAGAATGAATTACTTTAAAAGAACAGAAGCTGAAACCTGCAAGACATTCTTTGTCTTCCTCTGTGTAATAAGAATTTAGCCCTTGATATGGTGTAAACACCAGGAGAAGAAAAAAACCCCATGAAAGGTCTATGAAATCTATATAGAAATCCCTACATGTGCATGAAAAGGCCTCACAAATTGGTGCAGATGCCTCAGGACTAAATGATTAACTGCAGAATCACATTCAAAAATAAATTACAGGCAATAGATGCAGACCCAAAAAGGCCTGCTCTGCAGGGAAATAATTTTCTCTGTTCATTGTCACTTCATATTACCCATCCATCATTTGGCCACCAGTTTCAGCTATTCACTTGCTGCCAAGTCTATTTTCAAGTTTCCACATTCCTTCTGTGTCATTGCATCTTCCCTTTCTCCAGGAACACTCTGGCACTGTGTCTGCTGGCTCTCCTGGCTCCAGGGTTAAATGGAAAGTGTGTTGGGGTCTTGAGGGAGTGTGTTGCTTTCTTGGGGCTTTTTCAAGCCATATATTTTGTCTTTTGTTCTTGCACAGCTGCTCTATTGCTTCACCCAAGAAAACCTGGCGTCTCAAGCAAGAGTGTGAAGTATCTGTGCATCCCCCGTGGCCTTTGGGTAGGACGATGGGATGACACTAACTATTGTCACCTTCTTAGGGTGCTAATTAATCCCTTGATATTGGCTTACAGTAGGATACAAGTGGGGTTTGTTTGCTTTGTTTTTGGTTTTTTTGGGGGGGGGTTTTGTTGTTGTTTGAGGGTTTTGGTTTCAGGTGTTTTTTATTATTATTATTTTTATTTTCTTTTTATGAAAAGGGAATATTTTCTGTCTTACATTTTCTGAGAATTTCTGGCTAAAATCCTATTCCAGCTTACTGTCATGTATCTGGAATTTTTCCACCATGTTGAAACAAAATGTAACTTTCTCTGCTCTCTCCAGAAAGCTCCTTTGGAAAACCATGTGCAATATTATTGTATTGGTTGGGGCACCATTAAATGTTGGGACAGCATTTTCTAGAATAGTAATTTATGTTGTGCTACCTGCAGTAGGTAAAACAACATAAAGTTATTTTTAAAGAAAATATCAAGGACTGAACTTAGATCTACTGCCCTGGCCATACCCATTTGACAGAGTTTTTCAAGTCTTCTTTTCTTGTGAAATTGGAGAATAAACAGCACCCTTCCTTTTCACTGAGTGCTTCCTTGACTGTTTCTGTGCTCTTCATTCTGCTTTCTCACTGTTTGGAATCCTGAGAAAACAGGTATAGCCCTGCCCAAAAATACTCCTTATTTTTCCATGCAGGAGAAAAAATGAATCATAAACTGTTCCATGTTTGCCAAGAAATTCTTACACAGGTCTTGAAACACATTTTTTTTCCTCTCTTCTACAGCAGTTGAGTAGAGAGGTTTTCCTAATTTTTTTTTAATCACATTGTAATTTATTTCTGAGCACACTTCCTGCTGCCTTTTTAAAAGATATATATTTGGCAGTTGCGTTGAGACATTTTGTTATTATTAGTATTTTTGGAAAAAGAAACAAGATTTAAGTAGATCCCTCAATGAAAGTTCAGCAATGATGGCGTTTTCATTTCATGTGACTGACAGCAGTCAAATAAAATTTTAACATTAAGATGCAGTCCTGGCTCAGTTTTTCTCAGCAGTATCGGTAAAAATGAATAACTGTCCCACAGGATTTTGTTTGAATGCCTTTGGTATTACCACTAGCATGGTGGCTTGATGAAATGACCGAGAGAAGGAGTTGGCTGCAGCAATAAGAGCTGAGTCAGCGCTTTCTGAGCGCCTGGCTGAGCTCAGTGCCTGCCTTTGCCTCTTCCCCTCCTGCCAGAGCTGAAGGGGAACCACCAAACCTCCTGTGGTCACTCCTGGATACCATCCAGGTCAGCTGCAGTGCTCAGGACAAAGGTGTTCAAAGGAAAACTGCTTGCTTTGAATGTATCCAAAATTTTCCTTCTAACTGGGATATTCACAGACAGCCTCTTCACCCAGAAACCACAGAAGGACAAAACCTTGCTTTTCCTACCCCTACCTGTCTGAGTAACTTTCCCTATGCTCTGCTTTCTGCCTGCCTGAGCTGCCTGAGAAATACATAGACATTAAAACATGGATCCATAAAAAGACCATGGGAGGTTGCTTCTTGTTAACTGTGCTGTTAATTTCTTTTTCCTGCCTATAAACAATTTGCCTTAATTTCCCCATTACCAGCCCTCATACTTACCCTTTTGCTCTACCACTTGTCTCAATTTTGGCCACAGCTGTCTCTAGTCTCTGGGCTAAATTCTAAGCTAGCAGATTTTAGTAAAATAACTCACTCTGTTTTCACCAGTAAATAACCAAAAGCAACCAAACAACAAATCTCATGGCTTGGGCTCATTCTCTCAGTTGTCCTTGCTACCACTGTCTGGTTCTTGGCTTCACTTTTCTGTTCTGTTTGTCTTTCTTGATGGGCCACTTGTTCCCAGACCTTTTTCTTTTTTTTTTTGGTCTTCTTCAGCCATCACCTTTTCCCCACTACCTGTCGCTATTTTATGTTCAGAGCATTGCAACCATTTATTTCAATTTCTAACCATAATAAAACCTTTCCATTCAAATCAATCTGGATGCTTTTAAACAACTGCACCCCACAGTGACAGATAACATTAATGAAGTAATTAAGCTATGCTAGGAGTACTATCCAAGGAAATTAAGCTGTTATAGTTTCTACCTCCCTAAATATCAAAGGTGCAATTGTTTTGTTTTGTTTTGTTTTGCTTTTGGTTGTTTAAGTTGTTGGGTTTTGTTTTTTTATTTTATGGAGAGGTTATTAAATAAAAAATACCCATTTATTTGTCATGCTCTGCTACTTGAGTAATTGTACAAAGGCACTTCAGCTGTTTGATATCTTCCATCCATCATCTGGACAGTGAGAAATAACCCCTCAACCCCTAAAGTGGTTGCTCCACGCAACTGGAATTCACAATGCAGGGAATGTTCATTGTATCAACTGGCCCTGATCTGGTTTACAATATGTCAACACTTTGTGCTGTGTTTATCGAGTGCATGTCAGAAGCAATTGAGGTTCAACAAAGGGGAAGAGGAATATGCCAGTTTTTACAGCTGATTTATTAAATTGTATGATCCAGGAGGAAAAAAGAAATAAAAAAATTAAAAATCAGTCCAAACAGCTGAGTTTTACGTGAGCTGACTTGACCCTAATTGGCTTTAGAGGAGAGGAGAAAACTTTTTATCTGTACCCTTTCTCCTTAACTGCACTAAGTGCAGCCATGCTCCTCAAGCACACTAATTGAGGTAAATGTGAGGCTTAAATTAGAGCTTTAGTAAGCCTCTGTAGCTTGAATAAAAGTAATTTTTGTTCAGACTTCCAAACTAAGAAAGTTCTGATTCAAGCAGTGAGTTCTCAAGGTCCATTCTTACAAATGTGAAGAATCACAGAAGTCAGGATAAGCTGAATTTGAAATTTGTGGCTATATAAATTCAAACTTGAGCTTACAGCACTTATTTTAATGCCCAAACATGAGGTCAGTCATGAGAAAAGACATGATGAGTGTAAGCTTGAAAGAAATGGAGGAGTGACACAAAATTAATTTCAGAATTTACTTTGTGGCTTTCATCTTTGCCATAATTTTCTTTTTAAATTTCTTCTTGTATATAACCTGAATTCCTCTATGGTTCTGTTCTGATCTCTATTTCTCTGTACAGATGAAGGAGACACATAAAGTGATTTAAATGTGTCCCTTTCTTATTTTTGCCATGCTGGTTCAAAATTCATGATGCAACCCAGTAATTTGAGTTGACATTTCACAATCACTCTTTATTGTTTTTTGGTTTTTTTACAAACTGTGAAAGCAATTTTTTCTGTATTTCTGGTATAAATCTTGGAAATTATGTATGTAAATATGATTTTGCAAGACAATTTGTATTAGAACTGTTTTTGAGGCATTCTGAAGAAAAATAACAGAGAGAATAGTGTATTTATTTAAAACATGGACCACTGGAACAGCACAAAGAAGGAAGAGTAAGGCAACAGAGAAAGCAGATAGCATGCAGTCCACAGGCCAAAATCATGATTTGTTAACCTGTAACTCAGGAAAAAGACAAAGAAAGGAACTATGGTTTATGACTAGCCGTCAAGAGGTAACTGAGTATGTGCTTATGCAATAAATTCTTTATTAATTCGCTGTAGGTAGAAGATTTTTTTTCTCTATTTTCCCCTCCAGCAGGGAAATTGGATAAGCACAAGCAGATTAATGCTGGTGAGCTTATTACTTCTTCTGTATATAAAGCTGCCATTCTGATCTTCAGAGTTGAATTTATTGTTTAGTCAAACAGTATCCATATGCAGAGAAATAACATTTCTCATAAGTACATCACTACAATCCTCATCCACCTAAAGCTGTTTCCAATGCAAATAAGTAAAATACTATATTAGACATACATTTAATTTTAGTTTCTTTAAAAAGCACCGAAGATTAAGCATCAAATCATGCTGTTTGTTTTCTATGTGTTAGTTTATTACAAATTACATTTTCAAATACTTTTGCTATGAAAAAAAAACCCTGGAGATGAGAGGTCCTATAGGATCTGCCAAGGCAAAAAGGATAATGAAATTAATCTCACTTGCAAACTATTGAGTGGAAAGTTAAAACATGACATTTTTTGAAAAGTAGGCTAAGATATCAAAATCTGATTGTAACAGTATACAAGTGTATCATATGGATTAGTTCCACTACCTGGGAAAATGTCCAAAGGCTTCTTATCAGGAAAGCAATTATTTTCCTGAACCAACCCACATTTCAGGGAAAATGTTACTCAAACAGAGATTATCTACCTAAACACCATCCCTAGAGCTCCTTAAATTCTCTGTGTAAAAAGGTATTTTCCTGTGGCCTACAAAGGGTAGAACCCAAAATATTGGCTCTTACCTAACTCTACGCCAGCCAAAGCCAGCATAATTTACTTTCTGATTAAATCAGAGCAACTTAGGTACTTGAGGAGCAAGAATCAATGATCACCTTAACCACACCTCCCTCAAACAAGGCATTAAAAAAAGCACCAAAAAGAAGCTCCATGAAAAATACCTTTTCATCTGCAAAAATAAATAAATAAATAGATTAACAGTGAAGTAATTAAATTTTTATTGGAGACAGAGCAAAAATGTTAATGCCTGGGATGTTCAAAAAATTCTATGACTCTTTTTTTGGTTTATAATTTGCTATTTGAATGCTTACATTTGATATAGTAATAACAATAATCATTCTACCATTTAAGATCACTCAAGACATTTTTCTTGTATCTCAAGTTTTTGAAACTTTTTGACATTTTTGGTTCCATTTCTTAGAAAAATCTTCAAATTTTTCCTGATTCTGAAAACAAGGAAATATAAAAATAAAGCTTAAAACTTATTAACCAATGGAAGCATTTCAGAAAAGTATTTTAGGCTTTTTGTTGTGGTGTTGTTGTTATCACTTTTAGCATGCATTTATTGATTAACCGTCCAATCTTATGATTTTAGAAGAGGAACGTTTTTCATCAGCGTGAAATTGGGTCAATCTGAATCTCACTGCAGGATTATGGTCTAGGGTTTGTCTGTGGAGAGAAGGCACAACAGAGAGAGACAGAGAGAGGCAGAGTACAGCACCTTCTCTTCATTAACCCCCTACTTAGACACTTCCTGAATCTGGGATAATGCTGTCATATTTTGGAGAAATTTACTACACTCAGATGACCTTTACAAGGAAACTTATTAACAGAAATCTTTTCCAAGACTGTGAGAAGGAGCTTTCTTGAATCCCTTGCCTCACTCACCATCCAGTTTTCTGGGAATGATAATAAACTAATAGAATTAATTCAGATTATGATCATTTGTTTGAATAAAAGGTTTGTTTTTTTCTGGCCAGTAAGCTACCAAAAGAATTAACAATCACATTTGTCATTATTTTTACTCTTCACTGCAGTCATATTTTATATGAAATCTGTTTCTAATTCATGCTTAAGGATCAGGGAAACACACAGAATAGTGTTAAAGAAAATTATTTTTAAATAAGCATTCTGATTCTTTCAAGCAAATTCAGTGATCATAGAAAAACAAACAAACCGATGCAGAAGGCAACCAAAATAGTGCAGCTGCTGAAGCTGTTTTGTTTGTTTGTTTGCTTTTAATTTCAGTTTTGCTGCCTTGAAAATTCTTTTTACAATATTATTGATTATATTTTCAATACTGTAAAAGAATGATATTAAATATTTGGATTTGAAATGCCTATATGGATATTGTGCAGATTTTGTCCCAGAAGGAAGCACATGGCCATGGGCCAGGAGCATTACAGAAGAATCATTAAAGTGCCACAGAACCAAAATTCGTAAGTCATTCCAAATACTCTCCCAACATTGCCCCTAAATATTAATGGGTCCCTGCCTGAGGGTCAGAGGCAGCCAGATGTGGTGCCCTCCTCATCTTGGGAAATACCCAATGCTGAAGTTTGGCTTGAGCAGCTCCTGGCCCTGCTTGCATGGGCTTGAATCAGAACAAAGATCGAACTGCTGCCATCACACGGCTGCCTCACATCTTTCCACTCACAGAGCAAATTTAAGCAGCTTATTCCAGGTCACAAGCAGAAATGCAGACTTGCATTTCTTCTTGCACTTCTTGAAGAAGTGTCAATCTGTTGCAAAATCAAGGAAGAGGGGGTTTGACCTTAGTTCATTTAGGTGTTCCATGCTGATCTGTGCTCAATGTCCAGTGCTCATTTCAAGAACATATTTGATTTGTACACGGTGTATTACATTATAGCTATTACAACTGTTCAATATTTTCTTACTGGTTACTATAATGGAAGAAAATATTTTCACTAAAAATACATCTTTTCCTTTTAAAAATGTTTTAAGCAAGCAAAACAGTGTGGTAGTTTAAGGATAAAAATATTTTTCATTTATATTTCAATTTCCTTCCTTCCTTCCTTCCTTCCTTCCTTCCTTCCTTCCTTCCTTCCTTCCTTCCTTCCTTCCTTCCTTCCTTCCCTCCCCCCCTCCCTCCCTCCCCCCCCTCCCTCCCTCCCTCCCTCCCTTCCTTCCTTCCTTCCTTCCTTCCTTCCTTCCTTCCTTCCTTCCTTCCTTCCTTCCTTCCTTCCTTCCTTCCTTCCTTCCTTCCCCCCTTCCTTC